>NC_142484.1:52088355-52239885 GCF_049115385.1 Moschus berezovskii
GATTGTTGAGAAGATTAAGTTAGGTATGTGAAGCACTTACAGCACTGCCCAGCCTGTAGTAAGTGTCCATAAATGCTAGCTGAGATACAGCACAAGATACTTCTAGCTAGTGAGTGACAGACGCATAAACTTAAAGCCTTGTACTCAGTGCAGGCAGCACAAAATAGTGATTCAAGGCAATTTTATAATTCATGATGGGGCTTACAAATGGAGGTTTTACCACCATGGTGACATGTCAGTATCAGCTTAGTTGGTGTTGTATGGTTGGGGACTTAGCGGGTCTGAGGCTGATTTAGGGCATGTACATGCTTGCATGCATGATGTCTACACACGTATCAGCTGTGAATATAATGCAGTTTTAAACTTTGAAGTTTTTTTTTTTTTTTTCGTGGCACTGGGTCTTTGTTGCTGTGCACAGTCTTTCTCTAGTTGTGGATTAAGAGCTTCTCCGATGCAGTGGCTTCTCTTGTTTCAGGGCACGGGCTCTAAAGTGCATAGGCTTCAGTAGTCGTGGAACGTGGACTTAATAGTTGCAACTTGCAGTCTCCAGAGCTTGGGCTCATTAGTTGTGGCCCACTGGCTCAGTAGCCCTGTGGCATGTGGGATCTTCCCAGACCAGGGATTGAACTGGTGTCCCTTGCATTTCAAGGTGGATTCTTAACCACTGGACCACCAGGGAGTCCCTAAACTTTAAAATAGTTATAGACTCACAGGGAGAAGGCAATGGCAACCCACTCCAGTACTCTTGCCTGGAAAATCCCATGGACGGAGGAGCCTGGTAGGCTACAGCCCGTGGGGTGGCTAAGAGTCAGACATGACTGAGTAACTTCACTTTCTCTTTTCACTTTCATGCATTGGAGAAGGAAATGGCAACCCACTCCAGTGTTCTTGCCTGGAGAATCCCAGGGACGGGGGAGTCTAGTGGGCTGCCATGTATGGGGGTCGCACACGGTCGGACACGACTGAAGCAACTTAGCAGCAGCAGCAGCTCAGGAAGTTAAAGTAGTGTAGAAATTCTGTATACTGTAGCTAGTTTCACCAGGGGCTTGGAGGGCGCGGTGTCTTGCTATCTTATGTAGCTGTTAGTATCAAAACTGGGACGTTGGACTTCCCTAGTGGTCAAGTGGTTAAGAATCCTCTTGCCAGTACAGGGGACACCAGTTTGATCCCGGATCCAGGATGATCCCACATGCCTCGGGACAGCTAAGCCCATGTACCACAACTACTGAAGCCTCTGTGCCCTAGAGCCTGTGTTCTGCAACAAGAGAAGCCACTGCAATGAGAAGCCTGCACAAAGCAACTAGAGAGTAGCCCCCACTCCCTGCAGCTAGAGAAAGCCTGCACTCAGCAATGAAGACCCAGCACAGCCAAATAAATAAATAAAAAATTTTAAAGGCACAGGTGATCTAAAGAAAAAAAAAGCTATCATTGGTGTACTCTTTAGCCCTTTATCACATTTCACCAGTTTTTACATGTACTCATTTTTGTGTCTGCACATGTACATGTATTTTTATTGTCTGTGCATTTTTATCACATGTATATGTTCATGTAGCCATCACTTTGGTTAAAATACTGTGGAAATTCTCTGACAGTCCAGTGGTTAGAGTACTGTGCTTCCACTGCAGGGGGCAGTAGTTTGGATCCCTCGTCGGGGAACTGAGATCCCACAAGACCCGGAGCATGGCAAAAAGAAAACAAAACACCAAAACGACACAGAACTGTTTTTATCACCACATCTTGCTTGTGCTTCCTTTCTCGCTACCACCCTTTCCTATTACCAGGCAATGACTAATTTGTTCTTTGTCCCTATACTTTTGTCATTTCAAGAATATTATATAAATAGAATCATACAGTCTATAATCTTTTGAGATTGACTGTTTTCATTTAGTATAATACCCTTGAGATCCATCCAGGTTGTTTCATGTACCAGTCGTGACTGTTTTTAATTGCTGAGTACTGTTCCGGTATAGCGGAGAAGGCAATGGCAAGCCACTCCAGTACTCTTGCCTAGAAAATCCCATGGATGAAGGAGCCTGGTAGGCTGCAGTCCGTGGGGTCGCTAAGGGTCGGACACGACTGAGCGACTTCACTTTCACTTTTCACTTTCACACATTGGAGAAGGAAATGGCAACCCACTCCAGTGTTCTTGCCTGGAGAATCCCAGGGACGGGGGAGCCTGGTGGGCTTCCGTCTATGGGGTCACACAGAGTCGGACACGACTGAAGTGACTTAGCAGCAGCAGCAGCAGTTCCGGTATAGAGATGTTCTGCGGTTTGTTGAATCATCCACTGAAGGATACTGAATTGTTTCCAGCTTTTTGCTATTACAAATAAAGCTGCTGTGAACAATCATATACAGGTTTTTGTGCAGACATAAATTTTCCTTTTGGGTAAATAAATGCCCAGGAGTGTGATTGCCGGGTTATACGATAAGCGTGTGTTTGAGTTTTTAAGAAACGACTCAATTATTTTCCATAGAGGTTCTACCGTTTTACATTCTACCAGCAGTGTATGAGAGACGTACGTTCTCAGCATTCTTTCCACCATTTGGTATTTGCATTTTTTTATTCAGCTTTTCTCAGATGATGTGGTATCTTACGTGATTTCAATTTGCATTTCCCTTATGGCTAATAATATTGGACATCTTTTCATGTGCCATTCATGTATCTTCTTTGATCAAATGTCTGTTCATGTCTATTGTTCATTTTCAGTTGAATTGTTTTTGACTTTTGAGCTTTGAGAGTTCTTTATATATTCTAGATACAAATCCTTTGTTGGAAATGTAGTTTGTAAATAGCTTATTCTTGTCTATAGCTTGCTTTTTCATCCTTTTAACAAAGTCTAGGAGAATAGAAGTCTTAAATTTTAACAAAGTCCAGTTTACCAAGTTTTTTTCCTTTTAGAGAGTGCATGTTTGGTGTCGTTTATAAGAACTGAAGTTGGTCTGCAAATCCTCTGAAGTTTTATACTTTGACGTCTCACATTTAAATCTATGATCAATTTTGAGTTAATTTGTATAAAGTCAGTTTCATTTTTTTGCCCCTAGCTTCCTCGCTATTTGTTGGACAGGCTGTCTATCCTTACACTATTGAACTGCTTTTGCTTCTTCCTCAAAAATTCGTTATCTGTCCTTGTATAGATTTATATTTGGGTTCTCTATTCTGTCCTGTTGATCTTTGCATGTGTTTCACCAGCAATACCACAGTGTCTTGATTTTTGTTAGCTATACAGTAAATCTTAAAATTGGATAGTAAGATTTTTCCCACTTTTTTTCCCCAAAATTGTTTCATTTATTCTACTTTTTCATATAAAATCTAGAATAAACTTGTCTTTAACTACTAAAAGTGTTAGTGGATTGTGACAGAAATGTGACTAAATCTAGAGGTCAGATGTTGAATCTCCAACCCATAAACAGTGTTGTTGTGGATTGACTTGAGTCCCCCTGAAAAGTGAAAGTGTTAGCCGCTTGGTTGTGTCTGACTCTCTGTGACCCCATGGACTGTAGCCCGTCAGGCTCCTCTCTGCATGGAATTCTCTCCAGGGAAGAATACTGGAGTGGGTAACCATTCCCTTGTCCAAGGGATCTTCCCGATCCAGGGATTGCACCTGGGTCTCCCGCATTGCAGGCAGATCCGTTGCTGTCTGAGCCATCAGGGGAGTCCCTTGAGTGCCCCTAATAAGCTCTAACCTCCAGTACCTCAGAATGTGACCTTATCTGAAAATAGGGTCATTCTCAATGTTATTAGTTAACACAGATGTGTACTGAAGTAGTGAGGGACTCCTGTTGCAATATGACAGGTATCCTCAGAAAAGGCCATATTAGACACAGGTGCGCATAGAGGGTCGATGCGTGTAGAAGCATGGAGAGAATGCTGTGTGAAGCTTAGGCGTGTGCTGCCACGAGCCAAGGGGCAGCTAGAAGCTGAGAAAGATAGCTGGAACATATCTTTCCCTATCACCTTTAGAGGCAGTATGTCTCTGCCAGCACCTTGGTCTCAGACTTTTAGCTTCCAGAAATGTGACACAATCAATTTCTATTGTTTAAGCCACTGAGTTTGAGGGACTTTGTTACAACAGCCCTGCTGCTGCTGCTAAGTCACTTCAGTCGTGTCGGACTCTGTGCGACCCCACAGACGGCAGCCCCCCAGGCTCCCCCATCCCTGGGATTCTCCAGGCAAGAACACTGGAGTGGGCTGCCATTTCCTCCTCCAGTGTGTGAAAGTGAAAAGTGAAAGTGAAGTTGCTCAGTCGTGCCTGACCTTTAGCGACCCCATGGACTGCAGCCCACCAGGCTCCTCCATCCATGGGATTTTCCAGGCAAGAGTACTGGAGTGGCTTGCCATTGCCTTCTCCGATAACAGCCCTGCTGCTGCTGCTGCTAAGTCACTTCAGTCGTGCCCGACTCTGTGTGACCCCATAGACGGAGGCCCACCAGGCTCCCCCGTCCCTGGGATTCTCCAGGCAAGAACACTGGAGTGGGTCCAGCCCTAGCAGACTAATAAAACATATATCTGTTCATTTATTTATATCTTCCTTTCAGCACACAAGCTGTATGTGTTTTGTTAAGTATATACCCAGGTGTTTCTTTTTTAAAAAATAAATGGGATTATAAATGTATTGTTTTGTTTCTACATATTCAATAGATATAAAAGCACAATTGTATACAGATATTCATTTTCTAGGTATGTTTTTCTTGTATTCTGCAACCTTGTTGAACTTACTCATTCTAGCACTAATAAATTTTATTAGTTTTTTGTTGTTGTGACTAATTTAAACATGTTTTTTTGTGATTCCTTGGGATGTTCTACGTAGACAGTAATGTCACACGCAAATCGGGACGGTTTTCTTTTTCCAGTCTCTACACTTTTTGTTTCCTTTTCTTGTTTTGTGCTGATGGGACTTCTAGGACTCTGTTGAATTTGAGTGGTGGGACTCGGCATTCTTCCCTTGTTTCCAGTGTTGAAGATAGAAATCCAGTCTTTCACCACAAAGTATGATGTTTACTGTAGGGTTTTTGTATATATACTTTGTCAAGTTGAAGAAGTTACTTTCTATATCTAGTCTGCTGAAAACTTTTAAAATCATGAATGCTTTTTCGGCATCATTTGGTATGATCGTGTGATTTTTCTCTTTGTTATGTTAGCCTGTTGATTTGGTGGATTACGTTGGTGTTGGAATATTGAACCAGCTTTGGATTTCTGGAACAAATCCTACTAAGTTGTGGTGTTGTATAATGCTTTTCATATATTTTTGGACTTGATTTCCTATTATTTTATGAAGGATTTTTGTATTTTTTAAGGGGGTGGTATTAGTCTGCAGTTTTCATCTTTTGTATTATCTTTGTTGGGCTTCCTTGGTGACTCAGAAAGTAAAAACTGCCTGCAATGCAGGAGACACAGGTTCAATCCCTGGGTCAGGAAGATCCCCTGGAGAAGGGCATGGCATCCCACTCCAGTATTCTTGCCTGGAGCTTTCCATGGACAGAGGAGACTTTCGGGCTACAGTCCATGAGATCGCAAAGAGATATGACTGAGCGACTGACACACTTTTGTTTTGCTTTAATATTAAATAATTCTGTGTATTCTTGCCACCTGTTCTTAATATCTTCTGCTTCTGTTAGGTCCGTACCATTTCTGTCCTTTGTTGAGCCCATCTTTGGATGAAATGTTCCCTTGGTATCTCCAGTTTTCTTGAAGAGATCTCTAGTCTTTCCCATTCTAATGTGTTCCTCTATTTGTTTGCACTGATCACGGAGGAAGGCTTTCTTATCTCTCCTTGCTGTTCTTTGAAATAGCAAGATTGTTTGGCCACCTGATGGGAAGAACTGACTCATTGGGAAAGACCCTAATACTGGGAAAGGTTGAAGGCGGGAGGAGAAGGGGACGACAGAGGATGAGATGGTTGGATGGCATCACCAACTCAGTGGACATGAGTTTAAGTAAACTCTGAATTGGTGATGGACAGGGATGCTGCAGTCTATGGGGTCTCAAAGAGTTGGACACAACTGAACTGAATATTAAGTAATCTGAAGTTCACAGAATTTGTTCGCATTAGTTCTCTGCTGTTTTCTGGAAGAGATTGTGTAGAATTGGTGTTCTTTTAAAATTGTTAGATTTTTACCAGTGAAAGCATCAGGCCTGAATATCTTTTTTCAGGAGATTTTAAACTGCACATTCAATCTGTCGAATAGTTATAGGACTCTTCAGATTATCAGTTTCATCTTGGGTGAGTTTTGGTAGTCTGACTTATGAAGAATTGGTCTACTTCATCTAACTTGTCTGTTTTATATGCATAGAGTTGTTTGTAATATTAGTTATATATTTTTAGCATTTTTATTGGAAAGTGAAAGTTAGTTTTGGCTGTGCTGGGATGTCATTGCTGCGTGCAGTCTTTCCCTAGTTGCAGAGTATGGGGGCTGCTCTTTGTTTTAGGCTTTTCATTGTGCTGGCTTCTCTTGTTGGAGAGCCTGGGCTTTAGAGTGTGGGCTTCAGTAGTTGCGGCACACGGGCATGTCACTCTGAAGCATGAGGGATCATCCTGGACCAGGGATCGAACCTGTGTCCCCTGCATTGGCAGGCGGATTCTTAACCCCTGGGCACTAGGGAAGTCCTTCCTTATTCTATTTTTAATGTCAGTACAGTCTCTAGTGATACCCTCTTTTTCATTCTTGATATTGGTTAAGTTGTGTTTCTCTTTTTAAGTTATTCGTCCGAGAACCCTATCAATTGTACTGAAGTTTTCAAAGAACCATCTCTCGGGTTGAGTGATATTTTTTAAAAAATTGATTTTCTGATTTCAGTGTCGTTGACTTCTCTTCTTTATTATTTCCTTTCCTTTGCTTGCTTTTGCTTTATTTTGCTCTTTTTGGTTATTGTGAATAACACTACTCTGTTATGAACATTCCTACGCACATTTTTGCTTCAGTTCAGGTCAGTCGCTCAGTCGTGTCCGACTCTTTGCAACCCCATGGACTGTAGCTTGCCAGGCCTCCCTGTCCATCACCAACTCCCAGAGCTTGCTCAAACTCCTGTGCATTTAGTCGGTGATGCCATCTCATCCTCTGTCGTCCCCTTCTCCTCCCGCCTTCCGTCTTTCCCAGCATCAGGGTCTTTCCCAACGAGTCAGTTCTTCCCATCAGGTGGCCAAAGTATTGGAGTTTCAGCTTCAGCATCAGTCCTTCCAGTGAGTATTCAGGACGGATTTCCTTTATGATAGAGTGGTTTGATCTCCTTTCTGTCCAAGGGACTCTCAAGAGTCTTCTCCAACACCACAGTTCAAAAGCATCAGTTCTTCAGCGATCAGCTTTCTTTATAGTTCAACTCTTGCATCCATACATGACAACCAGAAAACCCATAGCTTTGACTAGATGGACCTTTGTTGGCAAGTGATGTCACTGCTTTTTAATGTGCCATCTAGGATGGTCATAACTTTTCTGCCAAGGAGCAAGTGTGTTTTAATTTCATGGCTGCAGTCACCATCTGCAGTGATTTGGGAGCCCCCCCAAAATAGTCTCTCACGGTTTCCAATGTTTCCCTGTTTGCCATGAAGTGATGGGACTGGATGTCGTGGTCTTAGTTTTCTGAATGTTGTGTTTTAAGCCAAGTTTTGTTTTGTTTTGTTTTTTTTACAGTCCAGGGTCCTCACAAAGTGTGCTTCTCTGGGTGGAGCAGGCTGGCGCTTCAGCTAAACCCAAGTCCCTTTCTCTTTGGCTTCCTTCTTTTTCTGATCGTTTTCCTTCACACGTTTCAGAAAGCTATCTCGGCTCTTAGAGTGCTTAATATACTCGATATGCAGATTAATTCTCTTGGCGAGAATCTTGCCCTTAACTTGTTTGTTTACAATGATGCCAACAGCATGCTGGGTGACATCGTTGACTCTCCCAGTTTTGCCATGGTAACATTTGTGGGGCATTCCTTGTTGAACAGTACGCATTCCCTTGATACCTACAATATGCCCCTTGTAGATTCGCATGTGTGTGGCCAAAGGAACAACTCCGTGTTTTCTAAAAGGCCTAGAGAACATGTAGCGGGCGTCCCTCCTCTTCCCCTTTGTGATGGTCGTTTTGGCGAATTAGCCTGAGGGGCCGGGGGAGAGATAGAAGGCGGCGGGATAACCCGGACTTTTTCACGCTCCTCTTTCACTGTCATCCAGAGGCTCTTTGGTTCTTTGCTTTCTGCCATGAGGGTCGTGTCATCTGCGCATCCGAGGTTATTGATATTTCTCCCGGCAGTCTTGAGTCCGGCTTGTGCTTTGTCCAGTCTGGCATTTCGCATGATGTACTCTGCATAGAAGTTAAATAAGCAGGATTATTTTTGCTTAGTTAAAATTATTTGGGGTAATTCCTAGGAGTGGAATTGCAGGGTCATGTGACAGATTTATGTTTAACTGCTTGAATAGTCGCCAAACTGTTTTCCGTAGTGGTTGCCTTATTTTGCATTCCCGTCAGCAAATTTTTTTTGTACCTAGTCCAGCAATCTTCCTCTCTTATGTGGTCGGTAGTTCATTTATATATAATGCAATTGGTGAGGTACTTGGGTTAAATCTGCCATCTTATTATTCGATTTCCGTGTTTCCAAACTCTTTTTCTTTTTTTCTCTCCTGTCTTGACTTCTTTTGTATTACTGTATTTCTCTCCCTGATTACCTAGTTAGTTGTGCATTCTTGTATTGCTTACTCCAGAAATTAGGATATGTACTCTTGACTTGCAATATTCTAATAAAAATAACAACTTTGGTCACTCTCCCATTAGTGTTCCTCTGAGCCCTGTCTTTATCATTTTATTATTACACATAATTATTTTGTATTTTATATGTCTTTAAGGCATTATGTTTGGTTTTTACAGAGAATATTCATTTCTGTTTTCCCACACATTGACCTCTTTTGTGGCTTTTAATTCCTTTTGAATTTTCATCTTACTTTTATCTTTTAGTGTAGGTTTGGGCCAGTTAATTTTTCTGTTTTTGCCTATCTGAAAATGTGTTTACTTTGCCTTCACTTATTAAAGGGTATTTCTGCTGACCATGGTATTATGGTGAGCAGTTGTTTTCTCTTAGTTCTCTGAATAAGTCATTCTGTTGTTTTCTAGCATTCCAAAGTCCAGCAGTAGTTGTTCTGTTGAAGGTAAGGTGTCTTTTTTCCCCCCACTGGTTGTTTTTCCGATATTTTTCGTTGGTTTTCCACAGTCTAAATGTGATATGCTTAGGTGTATTTTTTGTATATATTCTTTTAGGGATTTGCATACCTGTTTGAATCTATAGAAAAGTGAAAGTGAAGTCGCTCAGTCGTGTCCGACTCATTGTGACCCCATGGACTGTAGCCTACCAGGCTCCTCTGTCCATGGGATTTTCCAGGCAAGAGTACTGGAGCGGGTTGCCAGATCTATGGGTTTTCTTTAATCAGTTTTAACAAACTCTTGACCATCATCTTGTTATATATTGCCTCTGTTCCTTCTTTCTTCCCTCTTTTGAGGTTCTAGTTATCTATATCCTAAACATTTTCATGTATTTTATACATCTGTTATGGTTTTTTCTGTATTTTTCAGTAGGTTTTGGTCTGTGTGCTTCTGGTTTGGATATTTTCTACTGACTTGTTTTCCATTTTGCCAGTTCTTTCTTCTGGTATATCTAATGAGCTCGTTACGTCATCATTTATGTATTTCACTTACAGAAGTTCCATTTGGTCCTTCTCATGATGGATTCCAATTTTCTGGAATCCTTCGTCTTTTATTTTCTCAAACATATTTCTCATGTACCGTCTTGGGACTAAGCTGAGTTGACGCTGGGTTTCGGTTTTGACCAGCCTCTGCCTCCCTGTCATTTGCCCCCACTGATGATGTGTGGTCACTCAGGGGAGGGGCTTCCAGCTGCGAGTGAGTTATGCCCATTTCCCCTAGCTGGACTTGAGCCTCTAATTTATGTTTCCTTATACTGATAACACTGCCAAAATCTCCACTCTGCTTTTCAGAGGCTTTGTGCTAACCTCCTGCCCTATGCATCTCCAGAATTGTTAAATATCTTGAAGGGAAAATTAGCTCTGTGTCAGGCCCAAACCTCGGAACTTCCCCGTTCACCCATCTGTCCCTTTTGTTTTGAGTTTTGTCTGTAGTCTTTTTTTTCCTTCTCATTTTTATTTTATATTGGAGCATCATTGAGTCACAGTGTTGTGTTAGTTTCAGGGGGTACAGCAAGGTGATTCAGTTAAATATACACATGTACTGTCTATGGTCTTGCACGCCTACCAGAGCCCTGCTGGTTTCTTGGTTCTCTAGCATCAGCCTAGGCAAAACTTGCGTCTCAGTCTCTTGCCTTACACCCAGGTTCAGCAGATACCTCCTTGGAGAAGTGGCCGCACTTATCGGGCCACCTCTGCATGCTTCCCTGCTCTCTGATTCCTGGTCTGTCTAGTTCTTTTCCTTCAGTAGTTCTCTAGTAGCCTTCAAGAGATACTTTAAAACTTTTCCTGTATTTTGAAGTTGTTCTTGATGGGAACATTGATTTAATTTAAAGTTATTCATTTAAAATGATTTCTTCATGCTTGGAAGTGCTGGTTGCATATAGTGTGTTATATGTTATTATATATAAATATATGTTATATTTATTGTATATAGTGTGTGTGTGTATATATATATATACACTACATACATACTATTATATGTAGTGTTATTTTATATTCGTCCGTCCATGGGATTTTCCAGGCAAGAGTACTGGAGTGGGGTGCCATTGACTTCTCCAGTATACTGTATAGTAATAGTGATAAGCCTTTGACTGTGTCGATCACAATAAACTGTGGAACATTTTGAAAGAGATGGGAATCCCAGACCACCTGACCTGCCTCTTGAGAAACCTGTATGCAGGTCAGGAAGCAACAGTTAGAACTGTCCGTGGAACAACAGACTGGTTCCAAATAGGAAAAGGGGTGCGTCAAGGCTGTATATTGTCACCCTGCTTATTTAACTTATATACAGAGTACATCATGAGGAACGCTGGGCTGGAAGAAGCATAAGCTGGAATCAAGATTGCCGGGAGAAATATCAGTAACCTCAGATATGCAGATGACACTACCCTTATGGCAGAAAGTGAAGAGGAACTCAAAAGCCTCTTGATGAAAGTGAAAGAGGAGAGTGAAAAGGTTGGCTTAAAGCTCAACATTCAGAAAACAAAGATCATGGCATCTGGTCCCATCACTTCATGGGAAATAGATGGAAAAACAGTGGAAATAGTGTCAGACTTTATTTTTTTGGGCTCCAAAATCACTGCAGATGCTGATTGCAGCCATGAAATTAAAAGACGCTTGCTCCTTGGAAGGAAAGTTGTGACCAACCTTGATAGTATATTAAAAAGCAGAGACATTACTTTGCCAACCAAGGTCCGTCTAGTCAAGGCAATGGTTTTTCCCGTGGTCATGTATGGATGTGAGAGTTGGACTGTGAAGAAAGCTGATCGCCGAAGAATCGATGCTTTTGACCTGTGGTGCTGGAGAAGACTCTTGAGAGTCCCTGGGACTGCAAGGAGATCCAACCAGTCCATTCTAAAGGAGATCAATCCTGGGTGTTCATTGGAGGGACTGATGCTAAAGCTGAAACTGCAATACTTTGGCCACCTCATGCGACGAGTTGACTCACTGGAAAAGACTCTGATGCTGGGAAAGGTTGGGGGCGGGAGGAGAAGGGGACGACAGAGAATGAGATGGCTGGATGGCATCACCGACTCTGTGGACATGAGTTTGAGTGTACTCCGGGAGTTGGTGATGGACAGGGAGGCCTGGCGTGCTGTGGCTCATGGGGTCGCGGAGAGTCGGACACGACTGAGCAACTGAACTGAACTGAATAGTGATAAGAAGTGGTAAAGGGATCGTCCCATATAGTTATCTATCAGTTATCACGTCTGTTACACAGTTAACTTCTTTGAACACCTGTTTCTCTAAGTGACACTCGGTTTTGTGACTGCGTTGTGTATAGAAGCCTTCTGGAAAATGTTTTATATCAAATTAGAAATAAATTGATTGAGTCTTAGTGGAAAGGCCTTGTGGTGAGACTATGTTATGAGGTAAAAGTCAGCAATGACTCTGAAACTGATTATATAAACATGTGAAAAAAATACTTGGTAGTCAAAAGGGATAATTGATCCCTTCCTGTGGTTATGATGATAATTTTAGTATGGTTTTATGTTTGGGGCCACTATTTTTTCTGTTTCCTTAATATCAGCTTACAGTATTAGCTCTGTTTACATCGTGTGCTTTCAGAGTTCAAAGAACTCTAGTGTATGTTTTTAAATTTTGCTTTTAATGTAAAAAGAACAGGCAAATATGAGACCAAAGTGATATCTCTTCCGTTACCTGCCACCTCAAAATGTGTACCCCTGTGTATAACGACTGCTCTTCCTCTCCTACCCTCTCTTTCATTTTTTGTCCTCCTCTCCTATTGATATATGTTAGTTGACAAAAATACAGAAATTGAAGTACATAAGAAAAACAAATTTGAAATCTCTTGTAATCCCATTGCCAAGCAGTAGTCAGGTTTCTGAGCATTTGACACATATCTTTTGTGGGTTTTTCTGTGTAAAATGGACTGTATGTATTGTTATTTGTCGTTCTGAGCTAGGTGTTTTCATTAATATCACCTGTAATAATTAAAATATCCGTATAGATTCTGTAATACACCTCATACTTAACCAAATCAGAATCTCTAGGGTAGGGTGAAGAGGGTTTTGTTGAAAAACACAAAAACTTCCCTTCAGAAGATTTTAATTGCCTTCAGAAATCTTCTGAAACAGAAAAAACAGGAATATTGCCATATTATATGTGAAGAAAACTTTGACTTGTATACAACTGTCCATCTAATGATTTGGTTTGGACTTTTCCCGGCCATTCCGCCCTGGGGTGAATTTGGACTGCTCTCGGGACTTCCGGCCATCTCTCTGTGCGCTCTGTGCTCCTGTGTGGAGTACGGACGTGTCACCCTTCCCTGCCGCGGGCTGTCAGCAGGCTCACAGTGAGTGCTCGAAGCTCAGGGAGCTGTTTGGTGTTCCTTGGCCTGAAGATATGGAATGCAGTAGGTGTGAAAATCATAGATTTTTCATGGACCATTGCTTCTTTTGCAGCATATTTAAAATTGTCTTCTGGTTCATCAGTTTTTAAGAATTTTTGAAGTGTGTATATTACTTATAATTTTGAACAGAAGTTTCATGCCTCAGAGCTGTTCATTTCCTTAGGAATTTGGAATGAAATGAGAAAGGTGGAAAAAGAAAAACATTTCTGTGAAGAAAATTTTAAAGTAATTAAGAAAAACGTAATCAAGATATTGATTGTTTGATATGTTTCCCTTGCAGTTCCCCCCCACCCCCGGTTATAAAAGTAATGCCATTTATAAAAGATTAGAAGATATAGAGAACATAATCATTTGTTGCCTCATTATTAAATATCTTTAATGATTTAATGGGACTGGAATATCTTTATGATTTCGGTGTTATTGACTACAGTAGTTCTGTCATTTCTGTTTTTCTTTTTTTCAGTTTTGTTTTTTTGACCATGCAACATGTGGGATCTAAGTTCCCTGATCAGAGATAGAACCCGTGGCCTCTGCACTGGAAGCACGAAGTCAACCACTGGACTGCCAGGGAAGTCCCTTGGTTCTGTTTTACTGTCATGTATTAACATACTCAGACCCAGAAAATGTCAGATACTTTTCAAATCACTTCCAATATATAGATTGTAAGCATTTCCTAAAGGCCTGAGGACATTTACCTGACAGTCTTACAGATTTGTTTAAGAGAACATAATTGTTAGTAATAACGTGTATGGTAGTAATACTGCATTTTTTTATACTATAATGTTGTGCCTTTTCGTGTTCTTAAATGTTCCAAGGATAAAGCATAGATGAATACCTATAAAACTCTTACTGTCTAGCTTTGTCCAATAATATTTTGCAGTGTTTGCTTCAGACTTTTTTTTTTTTTTGTCCACACCCAAGATCCCACATGGCTTGCAGGATCTTAGTTCCCCCAACTAAGGATGGAACCTGGGGCCCAGACAGTGAGAATACCAAGTCCTAACCATTGGATCACCAGGGAATGCCCCAGATTTCTTTTTTAAAGAAATGAAACAGTACAGGTAGAGTTGAAGATTCCTTTGTTAGTATCCATCTTGATTTCATTTCCCTCTTTTCTCCCCAGAGATGAGATCATCATTGTGTTGAATTTGTCGTTAATTCTTCTTATGTTTGTGTTTATACTCTTACTGTACATCACAAGCATATCCATAAGCAACATTCTATACTTTTTTACGTTCCATATATATATATATAAATATATAATGTTGTACATGTATCTGTGTTTATATCTGTATCCGTTGTTTATATTTGTTAGTCTGGTTCTTTCCTCTTAATTGCTGTGTAATGGCCAATTGTGTTAATACTACTATCTGGAGTTACTTAGCATCTTCTACTGATGGTTATTTAAGTATTTCCAAGGGTTTGCTATTATGGGCAGTGCTGCACGGAACACTTTTGATAAAAACCTGCAGCTTAGAAAGCCAAATCCTTAGAAGGGTGTAGCACTGGATCATTACCATTGCCTCACGCTCTCATGCTCCTTGCTAGTCAGCCCATGTCTGTGCCATCCTCTGGAGGCAACTGCTGTTTAGCATCCTCCCTAGGTGATCACTGTGTATTCTAGAGCTTCATACAAATGAAGCCATACGTGTATAACTCTCATTGTGCTTGAGTTAAGAGTGCTCTTCTTTGCTCTGTTTTCAAGACTCACTAATGGTTTTGTGCTCATTAATAGTTCTTTCCTTTTCCTTATCTTCCATTGTATAGATTACTGTATTTTGCTTATCCATTCTCCTATTGCTAGACAGTTTAAACCATAGCCGCTCTATTTGCTCTTTGTCTTTAGTCAGTTTCCAGTGTGGTCGACGGGAAGGTTTCTCTTCATTCTCCTCAGCACTTATGCCAAATCTATGTCACTCACTTCAAACCTGAATTTCATTTCACCGTCATTCCGTATGTGACCCCTACTCCCCTCAACCTCAGTCTGTCCTCCTCTCCCGAAAATCACTTCAGCGTTTTGTGCAAACTTTTGTGGTCTGCTACATCTCAGTCCAGTCCTTCTCAGTTTCCTTTCTTGCATCTTCTTCTTCTTCCTGGTGCTTCTTAGCAGTCTGTTTCTGTTCTTTTTGATTCTACATGCTTCCTCTGGGTAATTTCATCTCACTGATTTTAACTGTTCCTCACACACTGATGCCTCCTGAATCGAAATCTATAGCCTTGTCATCTTTCTGGTAAGTTCCAAATCCGCCTAACAAGCAGCCGTTGGATATCCTAACCTGAATTTGTCTCAAGTACCTCAACTTCAACATGTCTAAAATTGATTTTACTCCTTGCTCATTTTTTTTTTTAATTCCTAGAAGGCATATTGCTCCTTCATTGACCCAAGCTCCCACATCCAGTCAGTTGTAGATTCTGCTGCTTTTATTTAACTAATTTCACAGCTGTCTCATTCTCATTGCCTTATCTGGTTTTAGTTATGGCTCATCAGATATTTCTGCTCTCAATTTTGTACAGCTCAAATGTCTTCCATACTCCTTCTAGTCATCTTTCTATTTAACTTGTGTGTGGGGTGAGCGCTCAGTCATGTAGAACTCTTTGAGACCCCATGGACTATATATAGAGCCCGCCAGACTCCTCTGTCCACGCGTGAAATTTTGCCGGCAAGAATATTGGAGTGGGTTGCCATTTCCTTCTCCAGGGGATCTTTCTGACCCCAGGATTGAACCCACGTCTCTTGTGTCTCCTGCAGTAGCAGGCAGATTCTTTACCAGTTGAGCCACCAGGGAAGCTGTTAAGTTGGGTAAGGGCTATATGAGTATATTTAGTCAACAGTCATCCATTCAGCAAATATCAATTGGATGTATTCCATGTGCTCGACCGGAGAAGGCAGTGGCAACCCACTCCAGTACTCTTGCCTGGAAAATCCCATGGGCAGAGGAGCCTGGAAGGCTGCAGTCCATGGGGTCCCTAAGAGTCAGACACAGCTGAGCGACTTCATTTTCACTTTTGACTTTCGTGCATTGGAGAGGGAAATGGCAACCCACTCCAGTGTTCTTGCCTGGAGAATCCCAGGGACGGGGGTGACCCTAGTGGGCTGCCGTCTGTGGGGTCGCACAGAGTCGGACATGACTGAAGTGACTTAGCAGCAGCAGCATGTGCTAGACACCATTCCAAATAGTGGAGATGAGTAGTGAACAAAATGTGGTCTGTTCTTATGGAGCTACAGTTGTAGTGATGGTTGTAATGGTAAGATACAGATAAGTAGATAATGTCAGATAGCAGTGACTGCCAATAAGAAAGAATAGAGTTAGGTGACAGTGAAACAGTATGGAGACATTAGGGAAGTCCTTTTTAATAAGGAGACAGTGTGACAGGGATGTGAATGAAATGAGAGAACAAATGATACAGGTATCTCGGGAAGATCAGTCCAGGCAGAGGAAGCAGAGCAACTAGTGCAGAGGCTCTGCAGTGGAAGCATGCTGGTTATATTCACACAACAACGGGGACACCACAGAGGCTCGAGCCGTGTGAGTAAGGGAGAAGGGAAGGAAATTCGATCAGAAAGCACTGGGGTTGGGAGGTGTCTTTAGAGCTCCTTTATGGAATTTGGATTTGATTCTGAGTGAGTTAGAAGCTGTTGCGCGGAAGAGACATGATCATGAGCACAGGGGTGGCATGTCTTTAAAGGATCACCCTGGTTCTTGTGTACAAATGGAGATGAACTGGAAGCCACTCCAGAAATCCAAGGATGAGGTACTAATCACTCAAACTGGGTGGACGCTGTGGAGGACGTTTGGAAAGTGGTCAGATTCTAGATAGGTTGCGAAGTCGAATGACAAGAAGTGCTGGTAGGTTGTGAGGTGGATACGCAGAAGCGGTTTCAAGGAGGACCCCAAGGGTTTCGGCCTGAGCAGCTAGAAGAGTGGGATTACCATTTGTGAAAATGGAGAAACTAAGGAGTGGAAATGAAGAGTTTGGTTTTGGAAGGATTGGAAAGGAAGGAGTGGGTCTGTGGTGAGTTGGCAGTTGGATGTACAGATATGTCCATTGATATGTTTATGTCAGTGTTTACACACACATGCGTACACATGTTTCTGAAAGTGCTTACCTCTTGTGCTTACAGTTCATGCGCTCTTCGTACCCCAGCAACACTACACACACCCTGTTCGAACCTCTGTGCCTTTGCTCGCATTTTTTGTTAGAATACTGATGGCCATACTGCCAGTACAGGCAAATACTCATTCAAAAATCCTGTGTTGAGGGACTGACATGAAGTCTTTGATAATTTTGATTGCTTCATAGGTCATGCTGCTGTATCTTGTATTGTGTTTACAAGCTTGTGCCTTCTTTTGAACTCAAGGATAGAGTTTTTCAGGTGTCATTCTCTTAAAGCCCTGGCTTACTGCAGAGTTCTAATAAATGCCTCTGTGCTGTAAGTTTCTGTCATTTGTCTTTATAATCTAAGGCTTGTGAAGAAAATGGTTTGGATTAGTCAGCTTCAGTGTAAGCTTATACATGTATTTGGCAAACTTAATATCAGTGGCAGTTTCTTGGAAACGATTTGATCCATGTAGCTACTGAATATCTAGTTGATGGGAGTCTGAAGGCCTAGAAACTGATGCTGCCAAGGAAACTGAAAATGCAGGAAGTTCATGAGAACAGTACTTCCGATCATGTGAGAATGTCTGCAACACGTCCCTGTTTTTTCTGTACTGTGCGTGTGATGCTTTCTCAAGTCTGGAAAACTGTCAAAATGCAGATTTCTTTGGCCCTAACATAGGCATAATGAAATAGGATTTGAGGTGGTGAAGAATGTCTGATCCTCTCCTACCCTTCCCCATGTCCATAAGTGTCTTCTCCATGTCTGTTTCTCCGTTGTTGCCCTATAAATAGATTCTTCAGTGCTGCTTTTCTAGATGCCATATATATGCATTCGAATACAATATTTGTCTTTGTCTTTCTTACTCTCTTCACTCTGTGTGATAGCTTCTAGGTCCATCCACCTCATCAGAACCGACTCAAATGCCTTCCTTTTGATTGCTGAGTCATATTCCATTGTGCATATGTACCACAACTTCTTGATCCATTCATCTGTCAGTGGACAACTAGGTTGCTTCCATAGTCTAGCTATTGTAAATGGTGCTGCAGTGAACAATGGGATACATGGGTCTTTTTCAGCGTTGGTTTCCTCAGGGTATACGCCTGGGAGTGGGATTGCTGGGTCATATGGCGGTTTTATTCCTAGTTTTTTTAAGGAATCTCCATACCATCTTCCATAGTGGCTGTATCAATTTACATTCCCATCAACGGTGCAAGAGTGTTCCCTTTCCTCCACACACTCTCCGGCATTTATTATTTGTAGATTTTTTTGATGATATCTCATTGTAATTTTGATTTGCATTTCTCTGATAATGAGCAGTGTTGAGCATCTGTTCATGTGTTTGTTACCCATCTGTATGTCTTCTTTGGAGAAATGTCTGTTTAGGTCTTTTCCCCACGTTTTGGTTGGGTTGTTTGTTTTTCTGGCATTGAGTTGTAGGAGCTGCTTGTATATTTTGGAAATTAATCCTTTGTCTGTTGTTTCATTTGCTGTTATTTTCTCACATTCCGAGGGCTGTCTTTTCACCTTGCTTATCGTTTCCTTTGCTGTGCAAAAGCTTTCAAGTTTAATCAGGTCCCACTTGTTCACTTTTGTTTTTGTTTCCATTACTCTAGGAGGTGGGTCATAGAGTATCTTGCTTTGATTTACGTCATTGAGTGTTCTGCCTATGTTTTCCTCTAAGAGTTTTATAGTTTCTGATCTTACATTTAGGTCTTTAATCCATTTTGAGTTTATCTTTGTATAGGTGTTAGGAAGTGTTCTAATTTCATTCTTTTACATGTAGCTGTCCAGGTTTCCCAGCACCGTTTATTGAAGAGCCTGTCTTTGCCCCATTGTAAATTCTTGCCTCCTTTGTTAAAAATAAGGTACCCATAGGTGCATGGGTTTATTTCCGGGCTTTCTATCTTGTTCCATCAGTCTATATTTCTGTTTTTGTGCCAGCACCATACTATCTTGATGACTGTAGCTTTGTAGTATAATCTGAAGTCAGGAAGGTTGATTCCTCCAACTCCATTCTTTGTGAAGTCTGCTTTGGCTATTTGGGATCTTTTGTGTTTCCATATGAATTGTGCGATTTTTTGTTCTAGTTCTGTGAAAAATGCCGTTGGTAATTTGATAGGGATCACGTTGAATTTGTAGATTGTGCTTGGTAGTATAGTCCTTTTCACAGTATTGATTCTTCCGACCCAGAAACATGAAATATCTCTCCATCTGTTTGTGTCATCTTTGATTTCTTTCATCAGTGTCTTATACTTTTCTGTGTACAGTTCTTTTGTCTACTTCAGTTCAGTTCAGTCGTGACTGACTCTTTGCGACCCCATGAATCGCAGCACACCAGGCTCCCTGTCCATCACCAACTCCCGGAGTTCACACAAACTCATGTCCATCAAGTCGGGGATGCCATCCAGCCATCTCATCCTTTGTCGTCCCCTTCTCCTCCTGCCCCCAATCCCTCCCAGCATCAGAGTCTTTTCCAGTGAGTCAACTCGTCGCATGAGGTGGCCAAAGTATTGGAGTTTCAGCTTTAGCATCAGTCCTTCCAATGAACGCCCAGGATCGATCTCCTTTAGAATGGACTGGTTGACTCTCCTCACAGTCCAAGGAACTCTCAAGAGTTTTCTCCAGCACCACAGTTCAAAAGCATCAATTCTTCGGCGATCAGCTTTCTTCACAGTCCAACTCTCACATCCATACGTGACCATGGGAAAAACCATTATGCCATTAAGAGATATTAAAAACAGGTTGAGAACCTTCAGTATACATCTAGTGGGAGTCCTAGAACAAGGGGCTGTAAGAATGACTAAGGAATGATAACTAAAGAAGTACATCCTGAAATTTTCAGAACTGATAACTTGTCAAACCTCACATTAAAACTACGCTGTGCATACGAAGCAGGACAAGTAAAAATCAATCGCAATGAGAAACATTCTTTGCAACTAGAAGGCTAGAGACATTCTTTGCAACTGAAAGCTACCAGAGAGAAGAAATCTCCAAAAGATGATCAACTGTGCAGGCTTCTCAACAGCAACAATAACAGCTAGAAGATAATGAGCTAATATCTTTAAAATGCTGAGTGATGATAACTTTATCCATCTAAAGCACCACTGCAGGTTGAGGACAAGAGAAAGACATTTTGGGGCAAGGACTAAAATAATTTATCTCTGGCATACCCTATCTATAAGAATTTCTAAAGAGCATCCTTTAGCAGAAAGAAAAGAGAACCCCAAGATAGGATGAGGGTGTAGTTTTTGGCAAAGTCACTCAACAATGATAATAACAGGACCAGTTATTTTTGTAAAGGTTCTTCTGAGTCTCTGGAAAATAACAACAAGGAGTATTAGGTAGGTTAAGTATGCTAGGAACGTAGTCTTGTTCAAGAAGATGGAAGTGCTGAATACTTTTAACTGTAACTTTTTCTCATAAAGCTAAGTATAAGTACATATTGTCAATGTATGTATGTATTTAATGAGCACCTGCTATGTGCCAGACACTGATCTAGGCTCTGGGAATAAGACCCCTGGGGGGAAAAAACTCCTCGTTGAGTTTATACTTTAGTAGAGGGGGAAACAGTGTCAGACTTTATTTTTTGGGGCTCCAAAATCACTGCAGATGCTGATTGCAGCCAGGAAATTAAAAGCCGCTTACTCCTTGGAAGGAAAGTTATGACCAACCTAGATAGCATATTAAAAAGCAGAGAGGTCCAACCAGTCCATTCTAAAGGAGATCAATCCTGGGTGTTCATTGGAAGGACTGATGCTAAAGCTGAAACTCCAATACTTTGGCCACCTCGTGCGACGAGTTGACTCACTGGAAAAGACTCTGATGCTGGCAGGGATTGGGGGTGGGAGGAGACGGGGACGACAGAGAATGAGATGGCTGGATGGCATCACCGACTCGATGGACATGAGTTTGAGTGAACTCCGGGAGTTGGTGATGGACAGGGAGGCCTGGCGTGCTGTGATTCATGGGGTCGCAAAGAGTCACACATGACTGAGCAACTGAACTGAACTGAGGAGGAAACTATATATTGTTTAAAAACACTAGTAAGCACAAACAGGCTTGAAAGAAATACATTGGTAAATAGGAAAAGATACGCTTGACAAATGTGATGGTCTGATGAGGAAACACACTGGTGTGGCAACAGTGACGTCAGATAGAATACTGTTGACAGTGAGCACTGAAGCGCATTGGGCAGCTGGAGCATTGATTTAACACCTAACACAGCCTTAAAAGTGAAAAGTGACAGGATCAGAAGGAAAAGGGAGGAGCCCACAGATTAGCGTATCTCTATTAAAACAGATAGGTGGGGACTTACCTGGCGGTCCAGTGGATAGGAATCGCCTCGCAGTGCAGGGGACATGGGTTTGATCCTTGGTCAGGGAACTAAGATCCCATGTGCTGCAGGGCAGCCAAGCCCACACACCACAGCTAAGACTCGATGGAGCCAAAGAACTACCTATCCTTAAAAACAAAAATGAATAGGTAAACAGAAAATTAGTCAAGAAAACACGTATACCTTGTTTTATTGCACTTCCCTTTATTGTGCTTTGCAGACAGTTCACTTCAGTCACTTCAGTCGCTCAGTCATGTCCAGCTCTCTGTGACCCCATGGCCTACAGCCCGCCAGGCCTCCCTGTCCATCACTAACTCCCAGGGTTTACTCAAACTCATGTCCATTGAGTTGGTGATGCCATCCAACCATCTTATCCTCTGTCGTCCCCTTCTCCTCCCACCTTCAATATTTCCCAGCATCAGGGTCTTTTCCAGTGAGTCAGTTCTTTGCATCAGGTAGCCAGAATATTAGAGTTTCAGCTTCAGCATCAGTCCTTCCAGTGAATATTCAGGACTGATTTCCTTTAGGGTGGATTGGTTGGATCTCCTTGCTGTCCAAAGGACTCTCAAGAGTCTTCTCTAACACCACAGTTAAAAGCATCGATACTTCAAGGCTTAGCTTTCTTTATAGTCGAACTCTCACATCCATGCATGACTACTGGAAAAACCATAGCTTTGACTAGACGGACCTTTGTTGGCAAAGTAATGTTGCTGGTTTTTAATATGCTGTCTGGATTGGTCATAACTTTTCTTCAAGGAGCAAGTGTTTTTAATTTCATGGCTGCCGTCACCATCTGCAGTGATTTTTGGAGTCCCCCAAAATAAAGTCTGTCATTGTTTCCACTGTTTCCCCATCTATTTGCAGTGAAATGATAGGAACAGATGCCATGATCTTAATTTGCTGAATGTTGAGTTTTCAGCAAACTTTTTTCACTTTTTCAGCTCTCCTCTTTCACTTTCATCAAGAGGCTCTTTAGTTCTTTGCTTTCTGCCATAAAGTTGGTGTCATCTGCCTATCTCTAACCCAGCGTTTCTCATGATGTCCTCTGCATAGAAGTTAAATAGGCAGGGTGACAATATACAGCCTTGATGTACTCCTTTTCCTATTTGGAACCTGTCTCTTGTTCCATGTCCAGTTCTAACTGTTGCTTCCTGACCTGCATACAGATTTCTCAAGAGGGAGGTCAGGTGATCTGGTATTCCCATCTCTTTCAGAATTTTCCAGAGTTTGTTATGATCCACGCAATGGCTTTGGCCTAGTCAATAAGGCAGAAGTAGATGTTTTTCTGGAACTCTCTTGCTTTTTCCATGATCCAGCGGATGTTGGCAATTAGATCTCTGGTTCCTCTCCCTTTTCTAAATGCAGCTTGAGGATCTGGGAGTTCTCAGTTCATGTACTGTTGCAGCCTGGCTTGGAAAAATTTCAGCATTACTTTACTGGCATATGAGATGAGTGCAATTGTGCGATAGTTTGAGCATTCTTTGGCATTGCCTTTTTTTGGGATTGGAATGAAAAGTGACCTTTTCCAGTCCTATGGCCACGACTGAGTTTTCCAAATTTGCTGACATACTGAGTGCAGCACTTTCACAGCATCATCTTTTAGAATTTGAAGTAGGTCAACTGGAATTCCATCACCCCCACTAGTTTTGTTAGTAGTGATGCTTGCCAAGGCCCACTTGACTTCACGTTTCAGGATGTCTGGCTCTAGGTGAGTGATCATACCATCGTGATTCTCTGGGTCGTGAAGATCTTTTTTGTATAGTTCTTCTGTGTATTCTTGCCATCTCTTCTTAATATCTTCTGCTTCTCTTAGGTCCCTACCAAATCTGTCCTTTATTGAGCCCATGTTTGCATGACATGTTCCGTTATTATCTCTAATTTTCTTGAGGAGATCTCTAGTCTTTTCTCTTCTGCTGTTTTCCTCTATTTCTTTGCACTGATCACTGAGGAAGGCTTTCTTATCTCTCCTTGCTATTCTTTGGACCTCTGCATTCAGATGAGTGTGTCTTTCCTTTTCGCTTCTCTTCTTTTCACAGGTGTTTGTAAGGCCTCCTCAGACACCATTTTGCTTTTCTTCATTTCTTTTTCTTGGGGATGGTCTTGATTCTTGTCTCCTGTATAGAGTCACGAACCTCCATCGACGGTTCATCAGTCACTCTGTCTGTCAGATCTAATCCCTTGAATCTCTTCGTCACTTCCACTGTATAATCGTAAGGGATTTGATTTAGGTCATACCTGAATGGTCTAGTGGTTTTTCCTACTTTCTTCAATTTAAGTCTGAATTTGGCAATAAGGAGCTCATGATCTGAGCCACAGTCAACTCCCAATCTTGTTTTTGCTGGAAGGAAAGTTATGACCAACCTTGATAGTATATTAAAAAGCAGAGACATTACTTTGCCAACCAAGGTCCGTCTAGTCAAGGCTGTGGTTTTTCCATGGTCATGTATGGATGTGAGAGTTGGACTGTAAAGAAAGCTGATGGCCGAAGAATCGATGCTTTTGAACTGTGGTGTTGGAGAAGACTCTTGAGAGTCCCTTATACTGCAAGAAGATCCAACCAGTCCATTCTAAAGGAGATCAATCCTGGATGTTCATTGGAAGGACTGACGCTAAGGCTGAAACTGCAATACTTTGGCCACCTCATGCGACGAGTTGACTCACTGGAAAAGACTCTGATGCTGGGAAAGGTTGGGGGCGGGAGGAGCAGGGGACGACGGAGAATGAGATGGCTGGATGGCATCACCGACTCTGTGAACATGAGTTTGAGTGAACTCCGGGAGTTGGTGATGGACAGGGAGGCCTGGCGTGCTGTGATTCATGGGGTCGCGGAGAGTCGGACACGACTGAGCGACTGAACTGAACTGAACTGAGAGCTTCTCCATCTTTGGCGGCAAAGAATATAATCAATCTGATTTCAGTGCTGTACATCTGGTGATGTCCATGTGTGGAGTCTTCTGTTGTGTCGTTGGACGAGGGTGTTTGCTATGACCAGTGCATTCTCTTGCAAAACTCTATGAGCCTTTGCCCTGCTTCATTCTGTACTCCAAGGCCAAATTTGCCTGTTACTCCAGGTGTTTCTTGACTTCCTCCTTTTGGATTCCAGTCCCCTATAATGAAAAGGACATCTTTTTTGGGTGTGAGTTCTAGAAGGTCTTGTAGGTCTTCCTAGAACCGTTCAACCTCAGCTTCTTCAGCATTACTGGTCAAGGCATAGACTTGGATTACTGTGATACTGAAGGGTTTGCCTTGAAAACGAATAGATCGTTCTGTCATTTTTGACATTGCATCTAGGTACTGCATTTTGGACTCTTGTTTTGCAGGCACCACAGTTTTTACAAATTGAAGTCTCGTGGCAACCCTGTGTTGAGCAAATCTGTTGGTGCCTTTTTATCCAACATCTTTGCTCACTTCATATCCCTGTGTCACATTTTGGTAACAATTATCAATTGATTAGTCAATTATCAATCAATTAGTCAATTATCGTGGTGTTCACAGGCTTCACACTTACATAATTGTGTGTGTGTGTGTTTCCTATGTTGAAACAATTTGGATTTGGAGGAAATATCCCAACAAGATTATGACCTCAGCTGCCACCAGGTATGATGAAATCTTCAACCTAAAAACGTACTCAGAAAAGATAGCCAGGTAGAACCAGGCTTAAGGCCTGTTCCTTACTAATTCAGAATATTTGAGGGAAAGCCAATCTTTTTTTAAAAAACTCAAAATTATCATCTTAAAATTAAAAACAAATGAATGCTCTTATATATATATACACACGTATATATATTCTTCTTTGATCTTTTTGACATTTCTGTGATGACTAGTGTTATCATCTCTGTGTTAAAGATGTGGAAGCATGCACAGAGAGGCTCGGTGCCTTGGCTAAAGTCACCCAGTATTAGATTTCCATTTCCAGTTGTCCATTGTTCTTGCAAGTTACACCATAAATTGTTTAAAGGGATAGCATGTTATTTTATTCTAAGTCATACACATTAAAGCCAAAATAGTGAAACGATATGAGCAGATAAAAAATGAAACATGTTAAAGATGTTATTTTAATTCATAGTTGGCCAAATTGCATATTAGAGAGTCATGGTAAAATAAACGATTTGGCCATATTTGAGGACTCTTTCATTTTTTGACCGCTTACTTAATAGAATAAAATAAGACCCTGCAGTATTCACAAAGGAACAGATGACCTCAGACTTTTTACCAAGTATAAAGCTAATATTTATACTTATTTGAATTGTCACAAATTCTAAGTGAGTGGAATCCATATTCTTATGATTTTATGTAACCTAAGGTACATGGAAAATAAATCTTGGGAAAATGAATTTCTATAAAAGTCTTAAGATTATATGTAAAATGTTGTGTTTTGTATGGGTTAATGTACTTTTAAAATAGATCTTAAATTATGTGTTTTCTCAGTTATCACTAATTAGCAGCTTCTGTTACACAGATTAGATTGAAATCTATAAAGATCACAATTGAAAAACATACATTCCTTATTACCATATCTGAGACTGCTGCTAGTGTTATCGGACAATGCGTTTCTCCCTTAAATGCAATTTCATTGGGCCGAGAAGGAAAGAAGGGGAAAGGTTAATTCAACAAAGACAAAAATGTCTTTTCTGGGAATTCATCCTTTGAGAAAGCCGTTAATGAGTGGTTT
The DNA here is from genome assembly GCF_049115385.1 of Moschus berezovskii. NCBI lineage: Eukaryota > Metazoa > Chordata > Mammalia > Artiodactyla > Moschidae > Moschus > Moschus berezovskii. The sequence goes on from NC_142484.1 coordinate 52,114,507, forward strand.
CTCTCTGCCATCAACTATTCGGTGATGCCACAGGGTCAGTAGCAAACAAAACAAACCAAGTCCTTGATTTCTGTGCAGCAGCCTTACTTGGGAGATTTATTTGTGTATTCTTTGAAAGTTTAAACTGTATTTAAATCACTGCTGCTGCTGCTGCTAAGTCACTTCAGTCGTGTCTGACTCTGTGTGACCCCATAGACGGAAGCCCACCAGACTCCCCTGTCCCCAGGATTCTCCAGGCAAGAACACTGGAGTGGGTTGCTATCTCCATAATTCTAAGGAGAGGGTTTGAATTAGCATTCCTGGTCACCTCTGGGCCACACACAAGCCATTCTGTCATACAGTAATTCTTTTGTGTTAGAAACTTGAGATGGGGCTAAACTAAACCAACACTGCCCTTCTGGGGACTCATCCCAGTTATCTTGGGGATCCTGACCGGGCCAGAATCCTTTTGAAACTGGTTCGACCTCCTCAAAACCCTGCCATTTGGTTTTCTGGAACCATGGACCACCCACTTCCCTGACTCAGCAAAGGCATTGTGACCCTCCCTGCTGGGACTGTGCTCTGGGCTAGAGAGTCACTCCTGCAGAGTGTGAGCAGCCTACAGTCATTGGTAGCGTTTGTCTGGTTGAGCCTTTGAGAAATGACTAGAGAGTAACCATAACAATGGTTTCCAATCAATTGAGTCCACTTAATACTCCAAGCACTGTTCTAAGCACGAAATCATTCACTCCCCTAGACAACCTTGTGAGGAAGATGGTCGTTTTACAGATGAGAACACAGAACCAAGGTTCAGTAGCTGGTGAGTGGTAGAACTGAGATTCAAACCCAAGCAGTCTGATTCTAGCATCTAGTCTTTACTGTTAACCCCTCTGTTATACTGTGCTGTTGAAAGACTGGCTTCTAAAATTATGACAGTCAAGTTGGTGGTCCTTCTCTCAGTGAACCACATATGCAAGGAGATCCAACCAGTCCATGCTAAAGGAGATCAGTCCTGGGTGTTCATTGGAAGGACGGATGCCAAAGCCGAAACTCCAATACTTTGGCCACCTCATGCAAAGAGTGGACTCACTGGAAAAGACTCTGATGCTGGGAGGGATTGGGGGCAGGAGGCAAGGGGACGACAGAGAATGAGATGGCTGGATGGCATCACCAACGTGATGGATACGAGTTTGAGTGAACTCCGGGAGTCGGTGATGGACAGGGAGGCCTGGCATGCTGTGATTCATGGGGTCGCAAAGAGTCGGACTCAACTGAGCGACTGAACTGATGCTAATAATTCTGACACTGGTTGAAATAGTTTTAGACATCTTGTTTTGGAGTTATCTGGGTCACATCACTTGATTTTTCTGGACCCCTGTTTTCTTATTTGTAAAATGAGGAGACAGACCTTCACCATTTGAAGGTAGATTAAATGTTTGGAATGACCAGAAATCAGTTTGAACCAATTTTAAAAAATAAGTTTAGAAAATAAATTCAGCAGTCCAGAGCAACTTTGGATGTGTGTATATGTGCACAGAGCCATTGACGACAGAAGAATAAATGTGGTAATAGCTTTGTTTGAGTTGTTCTTTCTTCTGTCTAGTTTGTGATACTTTCAGGACATAGGTAAACATTATGTTGTATCATTCCTTTATGATTCACTTTGAAACATTTAAACGTCAGTTTGATCCCCAGTTGTTGTTCCTCTGTATGACTTTTGAAAAGTTCTTTAATCCTTTGTGACCTCAGTTTCTTCATCTATGAAATGGGGATCATAGTATTTACTCTTGATGGATCTCCACCCCCATAGACGTGTCTGTTCAGGAGTTAATCTCTATAATAAAAACAGTATTAAGAAAGATTAACAGAGAATATATGTAAAATGCTTGGCATTATGCAGGTACTCAACAAATACTAGTCTTTGAGTTCTTCTACCCCAGCTCGAAAAATAACAATGGCAGTAACAGCAGTGATTCTTTCCTAATTTGGAAACTTAGAATGTATGTACTTTGTCAATTTATGATCTAATCTTCACATGTCGGAGCTTTTTTTAAAAATAATATTGTCTCATTTTAACTTTATGATTCTTATGGTCACTTATTTACCCAAACTGATACACTGAACTTTGCACCTGTTGAATTGGCTCTTTAATTACCATTTTGTTCATCAACATAAACACCGATCTGCTTTTAGTCATTTCATAGCAGTTAAAAACTTTAGCTCTGGACATAATTCGTCCCCTTAATTCTTTTTCTCCTAAGCCTTTATTATGTCTGGGACTTCGTTGTGTGTTTGCGTAAGTTAATTTCTCATATGTTTTGTTCTAGTTACGGTCAGGTTTATTCAAGCACTAGACAACAGATTCTGTCATAAAATCATCTTGTAACCCCAAAACAACTGCTCTTACAAATTAAAAAATGAGTCTATGCCATGATGAGACCTCCACTACTTCTATAAACCATGCAAGAAAATACTATTTTTACTTTATGGTAGTACCTTTGCAATATTTCAGTGTCTTCAAGAACGATAAATTTCTTTAGCCGAAAGGGGCTTTTGAAAAATGATGAAATTGCATGCGGTCATTTTATAGATGAGGAAAATTAAGTAAAGGGGATAATGACTTGCGTAAGATCACATATCTATTGATAGAACTGGAACTAACATCCTGAGTTCCATATTCTAATACGAACCTCTTTCCATCATACCAGTTTAGGGAACAGATTGACACAGATTTTTGTGTTAGTCTCTCTTCTGTCAACAGTGTTACCTTATATCTGTCCTAAAGACATTGTTTGGAGAGCTTTCTTTTTTGAAGAATAGCATCAGTCTGTCAGAGAATCGTTTTTGGTCTGTAGGGTTGCTATCTTACACTTAGTATTTTGTTATCTAGGATAGCGAACGACAGCCGAAAGGTCCTCCAGGAACCTGACTTTGCTCAGTCCCTCCTGAGGGATCCAGATACTCCTACCATAAGGAAATCAAGAGGAACTTCCACTCAAGGGATATCCACACATGCTCCTTCAACTCAGCTGGCCGTGGCGGATGACCAGAGAAGCACAGCAGGGAGTGTCCACAGCAAAGTGAGCAGCTACCACGGCAGCCTCCACAGGTCCCGTGATGGCAGGTGAGTTTTATCGGCAGCTTAGTTTATCTCATGTGCTGAGTTCGAGTCATACGGTGTCCAAAGGAAAAGCAGCCAATTCTGAAACAGGAGTTGATCTTTATTGACCTTTCTGAACTTTGCTAGGTTCAGTTGTCCCAGATTATGGTCAGGCTTAATGCCAGCCAGAGGAGTTTAGACGCGATACAGCGAGCAACCAAGTCATTGCTCATGGGAGAGAAGGCAGAGTAAAAGTGGTTATTTTAGTGAGATTAACTTAGCAAACAATTATGGAATACCTACTCTGTCAGACACTGTGTGAGTCTCTGGGAATACAAAACTGATTTCGACATGATCTTTGTTCTTAATAAGCTCAAGAAAATAGGGTAGTCATTATTTGTGTTGTAGTTGAAAGCGTGGGGTCTAGAATAATAAGCTTCAGTTTCCTCATCTGTAAAATGGAAATAGGAATAATATCTGTCCCTTAGCAATGTTGTAAGAAGTAAATGAGATAATATACCTAATGGCTCAGAACAGTGCCCATCTCAGTAAGTGCCTGTTATCAACTTTTATTATCAGTAGGATAAGGTAATAATTAAAGTAAAATGCAAATATCATGGTATAGTCCAGAGGTAGTCAAATTTTTCTATGAAGAGAAAAATAACTAATATAATAAATACTGTATTATAAATGAAATAGCCTAATAAATAACTTTAGGCTTTGTGGGTCACATGGTCTTTGTTGCCACCATTCATTTCTGCTGTTAATACCATGAAAGCAGCCATAGACCGTACGCAGTCAAAGTAGGAGTGGCTGTGTTGCAGTAAAACTGTTTCCAAAATAGGAAGGGGCCCGATTTGACCAGCTGGCCACAGTTGGCCAACCCCTGTTTGGTAGCATGGATGAGGAGGGGGTGATTAAATCTGGTGGGGAGGAGGTGGGAGAAAGCTTCACAGAGAATGTCTGAGAGTGGGCAGGGTGTGCCTTCGTGTTATATTTGGTGGTAGAGACACTAGAATTAGAAACCTCTTAGGAGCTCTGCAGTAATTCAGTTAAGAGACGTTGGAGGTTTATGAAAGAACAGTGACAGTGCCAAGAGAGTAATAGCTGATCTGAAAGATATTCAAAAAGAAGAAATGAAAAGATAGGAGTTGGTGATGGATTCAAAGCAGTTGGAGAGAAGGAATGTGCCAAAAGAAATTTTTTTTAAGATTTCCAAGCCTGGGAAACCGAAAGAATGAACATTATGATGCCCGAAATTCTCCCTTCTGTGTTTCCGTGGCTGTGCTGTATCCTTCCAGGCTCATTCCAGCCTTTCTTTCAGTCTTCCCTGTCCTTGTCATGTAGGATACGATTCCTCGACGTACTCTCTTTTTAGACCTTCTTGTTTGTCCTCTCAGCTCGCTTGCTTTTGCCTTCTAACTTGGTCAGCGACTCTAGGTTTTGAAAAGGAGCCGCCTTTGACATGTTTTCTATCTTGTATCCGTTACCTTTACGTGTTTGCTAACTTTGATGTGTTTTCTCTCTTGTATCCATTTCTTTTATTTTCCTTGCGAGATTTTTGAAATATTTTAAATGTTTCCTTTCTACCAGTTCCATCCTTCATTCTTTGTATCTCTGGTCTTTTTCACCTTCTTCCCCAACTGCTGACATAACCAATGACCTGTTTTTAAACCACCGTCAAAGATCCTTTCTCTTTGCTGCCTTTTCCTTTCATTCAGCACTCCTAAGTGAAAAGCGTTCTTCTAGGTGCTAGGAACGCAGAGATGGAAGACAAAAGAGCAGTAGGTATGATAAGATCATACACAGTGTGCTTTGGGATTCCAAAGAAGAAAGCCTTTTAAGTCACTGTGGAAAGTCTTGTTCACAAACAAGGCAGTACTCTGATTTGACTAGGGTACAGAGGCGGCAGTTGGAAATCTCAGACAAGGAAACAGCTCATGCAGAGGCAAGGAGGACGAAAAGGCATTTAGGTACCAGGGCCACCGAAGGAGATGAAACATGCTGAGGAGTTTGGGGTTTTTTCCCCTAGAGCAGTGAGAAACTATTGAAAGCCTTTGAGCATTGGGGTGATGAAATCAGATTTGGGTTTCAGGAAGATCACTTTGACAACAGCATAGGAGAGGAGGTTGTAAGGAAGCCCAGTTGGGAAGTTTCTAGAGTAAAACTAGAGCTCTTAAGTTAAAACACTCATAGAGAGAGAGGAAACCAGAGAATCTTTGAGAATACCTGCCTCCATGAACTGCTAGCTCCAGGTGGCATGAGTGGTAAAGAACCCACCTGCCAGTGCAGGAGATGTAAGAGACATGAGTTCGATCCCTGGGTTGAAAAGATTGCCCGGAGGACGAAACGGCAACCCATTCTTACCTGGAGAATCCCATGGACAGAGGAGCCTGCCATGGGGTCACAAAGAATTGGACATGACTGACGTGACAGCATAGAATGGCTCCATGAACTGACTTTCAGCAGTATTTGATATTTGACATTATTAGCCTCATCCTTTTCAATAAGGAATGAACAGTTATATGACAGCTCTTATGCATGTGGCATTCTGTGTGTTTAGAGATATGTAGAAGAAAGCTAAAGTCTGCTTTCCAGGAGAATAGAACCTCACGGGAACGGTAGGACATACACATGATAACCAATTAAAAATAGTTCAAGCTAGCATATAATTAAAACTGTGCGTGTTAGAGATGATCATTGTTATAGAATTTCAAATGAGCAGATTGGCTCCTCTGAAAATATCTCAGGAGATAAATAGGGTGAGCAAATGATAGTAGAAATAATGAGTTCCTACTGAGCAGAGAGTTTCTGAAGGGGGTTCAATGTAGGGGAATTTTAGCTTCTGTGATCTAAATGAAATTCCAGTTTAGGTAAGAAAACTTATAATCTTTAATATAAAATAGTGGTAATTAAAAAGCTGCGGGATGGAATTCCTTGAGGCTGAATCAAAAAGGACATACCAAGAACAAGAGCATCAGTCATCATCAGTTCAGTTGCTCAGTCATATCCAGCTCTTTGTGACCCCCATGGACCGCAGCATGCCAGGCCTCCCTGTCCATCACCAACTCACGGAGCTTGCCGAAATTCATGTCCATCGAGTCAGGGATGCCGTCCAACCATCTCATCCTCTGTCGTCCCCTGCTAGGAGAAGAACAAGATACAGTAATGAAAACAATACAGTAAGAATAGCCTAGCATGTGATTCAGAGAAAATGCTTATAAACCACATGAGGGTCTCTATGAAAGTTTAGTGTCATGGAAACTAGGGGATAGCGTATGCCCTCCTGTGGTGGCCTTTCTTAACTCTCTGCTTAATTAAAATCACACTCATCCTTGAAGTCCTGCTTAATTCCCATAGCATGGCAGCTAGTTAATTGCTTTTTAAACATTCTTTGAGTGTGACCTATTTTCAGTACAGTTTGTTTTTCCCTCAGCTAAGTTTGCCGTTTCTGGAGAATGTGAACTTGCTGACAGATATCTGTATATCCCTTGACAGTATCTAGCCCTCTGTTGTTCTTTAGTTGCTAAGTCGTGTGGGGTCTTTGCGACCCCATGGACTGTAGCCTGCCAGGCTCCTGTCTGTGGGATTTCCCAGGCAAGAATAGTGGCGTGGGTTGCCATGTCCTTCTCCAGAGAATCTTCCCAGCCCGGGGATCGAACCCACGTCTTCTGCATTGGCAGGCAGTCAGATTTTTTACCACTGAGCCATGAGGGAGGAAACAAGTCTGTCAAACAACTTTAGAAATAATTTGGGCATGCCATCTCATGGATATTTCTGTCTGCGTCAGTCAGTGTTTAAGTGTACACGTTAGCACTATATTTTGGCCGTGGTTTTCTCATCATCTCATGTTATCTTGGCTGTAAGATGACACATATGCACACATATCTGCTTCTCAGTACTCAGTCTAGTCCAGATTGCTTGATGGATAGTTACTGATCTCAGTGCTATGTAAAATAAAATAGACTTAGGTAAATATACCTACACATAGGTATCGACTTCAAAGAGTAAGCAATTGGTAGTTAGATGAGAGGATATGGAAAAGGAAATGGATGAGTAACGGGGTGAATTTGAGAATGAGAGGTCAGTTTGGTACGTGGGTGCCATTTTCCTGTGTAGTCAAGTCCTAATTATCCACCTCAGATAAGGCAGCTCTCCACCTGAAGGGTGTCTACTGACCCCGCTCCCTGCAGCGGAGAGGCTCGTCCTTCTGTGAAGGGGATCTGGCTGTGCACCCCCACAAGAGTTTTACATGGTACAGAATTCTGGTTGAAAAGTGTTTTTTCTCTCAACATTTCAAATATATTGTTTTCTGGCTTTTGGTATTGTTAAGGACTCTGCTGTCATTCTAACCGTTGGTCTCTTTTAGGTCTGTCCCCTTTTCTGAGACTGTTTTTCATGACTCCTGTCCTTGGAGTTCTGCAGTTTCACTGAAGGGTGTATTTCTTTGTACTTCTCCTGCTAGTGGTATACAGTACCTCCTTGGTCTGTGAATTCACGTGTTTAGCAGTTGTGGAAAACCTGTAGTCATTCTCTCTCGAAATATTGTCTCTCATAGATTCTCTCAATTCCCTCCCTCCTGGGAATCAAATTATTGGGTTGGCCACAAAGGTCATTCAGGTGCAGAAAAGCCATACCATCTTTCGGCCAACCCAGTATACTCCTATTCGACCTTCTCATTCTGCCTCCATTTCTCGTGACATCACTTTCACATTTTCCTTGTCTCTCTTATGGCATTCTGGATAGTTTTATTTTCACCTACTACCAGCTTATGAAATTTCTCTTCAAACAGCAGCCTGAATTGCTGTTTCTTATTAAATATTTCAGGAATCCTATCGAATGATTTTCCATTTCAAAAATTATGTTTGTAGACTTTTTTAATCTATTATTTCAAGTAATTCCTTGTAGATTGGTAACCTGTGACTATATTTCCTATTTCTGTAAACATTACATACTTACCTATTCTGTCATTCAGTATTTGACAATTTCAGTATCTGCAGTTCTAAGTTTGATGCTGTGACTCAGTCATAGTGGCTTGTTTTCTCTTGTGTTTGGCGGCTTTATATTTTGAGCTCTTTGGTGAATCAGTCAATGGGAATCCTGGAGAAAGTATTGTTCTAGCTGATTGATAGGAGGCACAGCTAACCTGCAAACACTTCAGCCTATGGGCCTGGTGATTTAGGCTAGCGAGGGAGTTCCTGGCTCCCTTTCTCAGCTTACCAACTGGCCTAAGGCTCACCTTTCCCAAATGAATAGCAACCACACTTGTGTGACCTTTCCCATCTCATCCACCTAATAGCCCCTGCTTGATGAGCCCTAACTCCTTATTGGGCTGGTCCCAATTCATCATAATTTTTGAAGTGGGGGACTCTTTGGAGATCTCCCCTCAATCATGAAAGATCTGTAATATCTCAAATAGTGAGTTCTTTCCAGATTTAACTGGTTCGGACTTTGCTGACGCTTCTGCTCAGACGTATTGTCGGAAGTCATACTGTCTGAAGAAACCTGAGCATATTTATTTTCCTAATGCTCTACTTTAAGACAAACTGCTTAGCTCTTTAACAGCCTGAACAATAGGAATGAACTCAATGACCTTAACCAGCTACAGTGCGTGCAGTCACGTCAAACTCTTTGCCACCCCATGGACTGTAGCCTGTCAGGCACCTCTGTCCATGGAACTTTTCAGGAAAGAATCCTGGAGTGAGTTGCCATTTCCTCCTCCAGGGAATCTTCCCGACCCAGGGACTGAACCCATATCTCTTGCGTCTCCTGCACTGCAGGTGGATTCTGTACCACTAGTGCCACCTGGGAAGCCAAATTACCTTAACACATTTTATAAAATCACTGATAAAATATTTGTGATTCACTAGAGGGGTTTCTGGAGAAGGAAATGGCAACCCACTCCAGTACCCTTGCCTGGAAAATCCCATGGACGGAGGAGCCTGGTAGGCTGCAGTCCATGGGATGGCTAGGAGTCGGACACGACTGAGCGACTTCACTTTCACTTTCATGCATTGGAGAAGGAAATGGCAACCCACTCCAGTGTTCTTGCCTGGAGAATCCCAGGGACGCGGGAGCCTGGTGGGCTGCCGTCTGTGGGGTCGCACAGAGTCGGACACTACTGATGTGACGTAGCAGCAGCAGCAGCAGAGGGGTTTCCCCAGTGGCTCAGCAGTAAAGAATCTGCCTGCAATGCAGAAGATGCAAGAGACCCAGGTTCAGTCCCTGGTTTGGGAAGATCCTCAACCCAATCCAGCATTCTTACGTGAAGACTCCCATGGATACAGGAGCCTGGCGGGCTGCGGTCCATAGCGTCACAAAGAGTCAGTCAGACACAGCTGAAGCGACTGAGCAGTCAGGCAGGCCGAGGAAATAAAATGGAAGATTTCATATTCGACATGATCAGGTAGGTGGTTAGTAGTCTTTGGAATCAAAAATACAATTCACACCTTAGCTTTATCACTTACTGTAAGACTCTAGATAAGTTGTATTTAATTAGAAGACTCAGTTCCTCATTTGTAAAGCAGAATACAACTTATTGTGTTATTTTGAGGAATAAAGGAGATGATGTGTATACATTCACTGAGGACAGAACCTGAGGCACAGTACATACTTAGTAACTAGAAGCTTCTATGACTATCACATTATGTTGTTTCTATTTTACTATTCCCATAAACTACTCAAATGTTTCCTTGAACTGGTGTGGTGTGACTTCAGAGACAACTGGAAATAAGATTTATTGGCATATCTTTACTATAGTGATGCGCTAGAATTTACTTTATTGAGTATTTTTAATACCATTATATGATAGAGTAAAATGATGATCCTCGAAAGCAGTAACAAGAATGAAACAGTGACAGTTTCCATGGGACAGAAAAGTGCCATAGGTCACCAACCACTGAAATGAAAGAATTATCTAAGGTGATAGAGACTAATGCTTGCTATAGTTCAGAAGCTGGCAGACTACAACCTACAGAACAAATCTGCCCCAATTATGTCCCTGCAAACAACGTCATCCGGAAACACTTCCAAGCTGTTCATGTATTGTCTGTGGCTGCTTTTCTGTGATTGTGATTTCCATTGGGCCCAGCCTCTGACAGATAAAGATAAGAGGCTTATGGAAGCTTCCTGATGGGAGAGACTGACTGTGGGGGAAACTGGGTCTTGTTCCGATTGGTGGGGCCATACTCAGTAAATCTTTAACCCAATTTTCTGTTGATGGGTGGGGCTGTGTTCCCTCCCTGTTGTTTCACCTGAGACCAAACCATGGTGGAGGTAATGAAGACAATGTCGACCGCCTTCAAAAGGTCTGGTACATGCACTGGCACACTCAGCGCCTCCCCATCCTGCAGCAGGCCACTGCTGACTCACCCCTCTGCCAGAGACTCCTGGACACTCACAGGCAAGTCTGGGTCAACTGTCTTGTGGGGTCACTGCTCAAAGCTATGGTTTTTCCTAGAGTCATGTATGGGTGTGCAAGTTGGACTATAAAGAAAGCTTAGGAATTGATGCTTTTGAACTGTGGTGTTGGAGAAGACTCTTGAGAGTCCTTTGGACTGCAAGGAGATCAAAGCAGTTAATCCTAAAGGAAATCAGTCCTGAATACTCAACTGGAAGGACTGATGTGAAGCTGAAGCTTCAATACTTCAGTCACCTGAAGCAAAGAACAGACTCACTGGAAAAGACCGTGATGCCAGGAAAGATTGAAGGCGGGAGGAGAAGGGAACGACAGAGGATGAGATGGCTGGATGGCATCACCGACGCGATGGACATGAGTTTGAGCAAGCTCCGGGAGTTGGTGAAGGACAGGGAAGCCTGGGGTGCTACAGTCCATGGGGTTGCAAAGAATTGGACCTAACTGATCACACAGACCACAGCCTTGTCTAACTCAATGAAACTAAGCCATGGGCGCCTGCTCAAGGATGACACGCAAATTCGTGAAGCATTCCATATTTTTAAATAACCTCTTGTGTGTTAACTTAAATAACAAATTTTTTGAAAATAAATACTTTTCAAATAAAAAAAAAATAAACTAAGGCATGCCGTGTGGGGCCTCCCAAGATGGGCGGGTCGTGGTGGAGGGGTCTGACAGAATGTGGTCCACGGGAGAAGGGAATGGCAAACCACTTCAGTATACTTGCCTTGAGAACCCCATGAACATTATGAGAAGGCAAAATGATAGGATACTGAATGAGGAATTCCCCAGGTCGGTAGGTGTCCAGTATGCTCCTGGAGATCAGTGGAGAAATAACTCCAGAAAGAATGAAGGGATGGAGCCAAAGCAAAACCAGTACCCAGTTGTGGAGGTGACTGGTGATAGAAGCAAGGTCCGATGCTGTAAAGAGCAATATTGCATAGGAACCTGGAATGTTAGGTCCATGAATCAAGGCAAATTGGAAGTGGTCAAACAGGAGATGGCAAGAGTGAACATAGACATTCTAGGAATCCGTGAACTAAAATGGACTGAATGGGTGAATTTAACTCAGATGAGCATTGTATCTACTACTGTGGGCAGGAATCCCTTAGAAGAAATGGAGTAGCCATCATGGTCAACAAAAGAGTCTGAAATGCAGTACTTGGATGCAATCTCAAAAATGACAGAATGATCTCTGTTCGTTTCCAAGGCAAACCATTCAGTATTATAGTAATCCAAGTCTGTGCCCCAACCAGTAACGGTGAAGAAGCCAAAGTTCAACGGTTCTATGATGACCTACAAGACCTTTTAGAACTAACACCCCCAAAAGATGTCCTTTTCATTATAGGGACTGGAATGCAAAAGTAGGAAGTCAAGAAACACCTGGAGTAACAGGCAAATTTGGCCTTGGAGCACAGAATGAAGCAGGGCAAAGGCTCATAGAGTTTTGCCAAGAGAATGCACTGGTCATAGCAAACACTCTCTTTCAACAACACAAGAGAATTCTCTACACATGGACATCACCAGATGGTCAACACTGAAGTCAGACTGATTATATTATTTGCAGCCAAAGTGGAGAAGCTCTATACAGTTGGCAAAAAAAAAAGACCAGGAGCTGACTGTGGCTCTGATCATGACGTCCTTATAGCCAAATTCAGACTTAAATTGAAGTAAGTAGGGAAAACCACTAGACCATTCAGGTATGACCTAAATCAAATCCCTTATGATTATACTGTGGAAGTGAGAAATAGATTGAAGGGACTAGATCTGATAGATAGAGTGCCAGACGGAGGTTCGTGACATTGTACAAGAGACAGGGATCAAGACCATCCCCATGGAAAAGAAATGCAAAAAAGCAGAATGGCTGTCCGGGGAGGCCTTACAAATAGCTGTGAAAAGAAGAGAAGCAAAAAGCAAAGGAGAAAAGGAAAGACATAAGCATCTGAATGCAGAGTTCCAAAGAATAGCAAGGAGAGCTCAGAAAGCCTTCCTCTGCGATCAATGCAAAGAAATAGAGGAAAACAACAGAATAGGAAAGAGAAGAGATCTTTTCAAGAAAATTAGAGATACCAAGGGAATATTTCTTGCCAAGATGGGCTCGATAAAGGACAGAAATGGTATGGACCTAACAGAAGCAGAAGATATTAAGAAGAGGTGGCAAGAATACACAGAAGAAGTGTACAAAAAAGATCTTCACGACCCAGATAATCACGATGGTGTGATCATTCACCTAGAGCCAGACATCCTGAAATGTGAATTCAAGTGGGCCTTAGAGAGCATCACTATGAACAAAGCTAGTGGAGGTGATGGAATTCCAGTAGAGCTCTTTCAAATCCTGAAAGATGATACTGTGAAAGTGCTGCACTCAATATGCCAGGAAATTTGGAAAACTCAGCAGTGGCCACAGGACTAGAAAAGGTCAGTCTTCATTCCAGTCCCAAAGAAAGGGAATGCCAAAGAATGCTCAAACTACCACACAGTTGCAGTCAAGCTAGTAAAGTCAAGCTCAAAATTCTCCAAGCCAGGATTGAGCAATATGTGAACCGTGAACTTCCAGATGTTCAAGCTGGTTTTAGAAAAGGCGGAGGAACCAGAGACCAAATTGCCAACATCTGCTGGATCATGGAAAAAGCAAGAGACTTCCAGAAAAACATCTATTTCTGCTTTCTTGACTATCCAAAGCCTTTGACTGTGTGGATCACAATAAACTGTGGAAAATGCTGAAAGAGATGGGAATCCCAGATCACCTGAACTCCCTCTTGAGAGATCTGTATGCAGGTCAGGAGGCAACAGTTAGAACTGGACACGGAACAAGAGACAGGTTCCAAAGAGGAAAAGGAGTACGTCAAGGCTGTATATTGTCACCCTGCTTACTTAACTTATATGCAGAGGACATCGTGAGGAACGCTGGGCTGGATGAAGCACCAGCTGGAATCAAGATTGCCGTGAGAAATATCAATAACCTCAGATATGCAGATGACACCACCCTTATGGCAGAAAGTGAAGAGGAAGTAAAAATCCTCCTGGTGAAAGTGAAACAGGAGAGTGAAAAAGTTGGCTTGAAGCTCAACATTCAGAAAAGTAAGATCATGGCATCTGGTCCTGTCATTTCATGGGAAATAGATGGAGAAACAGTGGAAACAGTGTCAGACTGTATTTTTGGGGCTCCAAAAGTACTGCAGATGCTATGCTGATTGCAGCCATGAAATTAAAAGCCGCTTACTCCTTGGAAGGAAAGCTATGACCAACCAAGGTAGCATATTAAAAAGCAGAGACATTACTGTGCCAACCAAGGTCCATCTAGTTAAGGCTGTGGCTTTTCCAGTGGTCATGTATGGATGTGAGAGTTGGACTGTGAAGAAAGCTGATCACCAAAGAATTGATGCTTTTGAACTGTGGTGTTGGAGAAGTCTCTTGAGAGTCCCGTGGACTGCAAGGAGATCCCACCAGTCCATCCTAAAGGAGATCAGTCCTGTGTGTTCATTGGAAGGACTGGTGCTAAACCTGAAACTCTAATACCTTTGACCACCTGGAAAAGACTGTGATGCTGGGAGGGATTGGGGACAGGAGGCAAGGGGACGACAGAGAATGAGATGGCTGGATGGCATCACCGACTCGATGGACGTGAGTTTGAGTGAACTCCGGGAGTTGGTGTCGGACAGGGAGGCCTGGCGTGCTGTGATTCACGGGGTCGCAAAGAGTCGGACTTGACTGAGCGAGTGAACTGAACTGAACTGAGCGAATGAAGTGACTGATAGCTGCTTTTGAACTACACCAGCAGAGCTGAGTTGTTGCAACAAAAACCACATGGCTGACAAAGCCTAAAATGTCTGCTGTATGACCTTACAGAGAAAGTTTGCTGTGCCCTGCTGAAGACTGTGGCAAGAACACTGAATTTTTTCCTAAATATGTGTAAACTATTTGTACACCAGATAGTACATGTTGGAAGACAGTGAAGGACAGGGAAGCCTGGTGAGCTGCAGTTCACGGGGTCACAAAGAGTCGGACACAACTTAACGAATGAACACCACCACCACCACCACCGCCAGATACATCTGCAGTTAAGCCTAAAATGGAAGTCAGGGCTTAGGCTGTTTAGTCTGTTTCGCAGCGGCCAAAATGTCTTGTATATTTTAAAGTATTTATCCAGAAGTGCCCCTTGATAGCATTTTACAGCCTGTACATAATAGTATGAATACTTTTAAAATAAATTTAATATTCTACACTTCTAAAGTATAATATTTCAAAATGTATTCTTGTTCAGTTCAGTCGCTCAGTCATGTCCGACTCTTAGCGACCCCATGAACCACAGCACGCCAGGCCTCCCTGTCCATCACCAACTCCCGGAGTTCACTCAAACTCATGTCCATTGAGTCAGTGATGCCATCCAGCCATCTCATTCTCTGTCGTCCCCGTCTCCTCCTACCCCCAATCGCTCCCAGCATCAGAGTCTTTTCCAGTGAGTCAACTCGTCGCATGAGGTGGCCAAAGTATTGGAGTTTCAGCTTTAGCATAAGTCCTTCCAATGAACACCCAGGATCGATCTCCCCTAGAATGGACTGGCTGGATCTCCTTGCAGTCCAAGGGACTCTCAAGAGTCTTCTCCAGCACCACAGTTCAAAAGCATCAATTCTTCGGCGATCAGCTTTCTTCACAGTCCAACTCTCACATCCTATTAGAGACTTAGAATATGTTTCCAGTAAGGCTCCCTCTTTCTCTCTATTACAGGCACTGAACAGTTTTGAGGAAAAATCAGTTTGGTGCTAGGAAGTCACAGGCAGGATACTTACCACTTTAAAGATTAGTTCAGTCAGTTCAGTTCAGTTCAGTCGCTCAGTCGTGTCCGACTCTCCGCGACCCCATGAATCACAGCACGCCAGGCCTCCCTGTCCATCATCAACTCCCGGAGTTCACTCAAACTCAAGTCACATCAGACTCATGTCGGTGATGCCATCCAGCCATCTCATTCTCTGTCGTCCCCTTGCGTCCTGCCCCCAATCACTCCCAGCGTCAAAGTCTTTTCCAGTGAGTCAGCTCTTCCCATGAGGTGGCCAAAGTATTTGAGTTTCAACTTTAGCCTCAGTCCTTCCAATGAACACCCAGGATTGATCTCCTTTAGAATGGACTGGTTGGATCTCCTTGCAGTCCAAAGGACTCTCAAGAGTCTTCTCCAACACCACAGTTCAAAAGCATCAATTCTTCGGTGATCAGCTTTCTTCACAGTCCAACTCTCACATCCATACATGACCACGGGAGAAACCATAGCCTTGACTAGACAGACCTTGGTTGGCAAAGTCATGTCTCTGCTTTTTAATATGCTATCTAGGTTGGTCATAACTTTCCTTCCAAGGAGTACGCGTCTTTTAATTTCCTGGCTGCAATCAGCATCTACAGTGATTTTGGAGCCCAAGAAGATACAGTCTGACACTGTTTCCACTGTTTCTCCATCTATTTCCCATGAAGTGATGGGACCAGATGCCATGATCTTTGTTTTCTGAATGTTGAACTTCAAGCCAACCTTTTCACTCTCCTTTTTCACTTTCATCAAGAGGCTTTTTAGTGCCTCTTCACTTTCTGCCATAAGGGTGGTGTCACCTGCATATCTGAGGTTATTGATAGTTCTCCTGGCAATCTTGATTCCAGCTTGTGCTTCATCCAGCCCTGCGTTCCTCATGATGTACTCTGCATATAAAGATTAGTAGCAGGAAAGAAAAAAAAAATTAGTAGTACATACTATATATTTATAGAGAATTATTTGCTATCATTAATGTTGGAAGAGTAAAACATACCCGTTTCCTTATGGTCCTTTCATAAACAATGCTGATTCCTTTTGGTATTGTCTGGTAAAGGGGAAACACTCTTATCAGAAAATGAAGCTAAAATCTTAAGTTAGATATGATGTTGTTATTCTATTGTTGTATGTTTCTGAATCAAGATTAGATAAACAGCAGATGGGCTGCCTTCTGTGGGTGTAAATAGGAATAATGTGTTTTTTGTTTGTTTTCTACACAGTTTTTTTTTAATTCTACAAATGGCTCTAATGTGAACTTGACAGTCTTAGCTAAGCTGCTTCTATCACAGTAACACATTTCTATTTTTGAAACACAGGTTGTAGTATCAAAATTCCTTGGGACATAGATCTTTGGATTAGAAGGATGAAAGAGAAAAAAACGAAGGGGGAAACTGTAGGAAAGGAAACATGTTCTTTCGAAAATCAGTGTTGAAAAGACAAAATGATGATGCTAATACAGAACACAAGAACAATTCTTTTTTAAACCTCAGCAATTATGTCCTTGCAACAACAGAATAATGAAATTTTTCTTTGTGCATGGCATTCTAGTAAGAGGCTTAACTTTATTTTCTCATTTAATCTTTACAGCCACCTATGAGGTAGATATTACTGTATTTAACATATTATTCCCTGTATTTCACATGAGGAAACTGAGACTCAAAGTGTTACAGACAGGACTTTAAACCCCATGTTTTTAATAAATATGTTACATGTGCATGCCTTTCTAGAAATATCAACAAACTTTGAAATGTGTTAACTCTTTCATAAAATGCTTTGAGCCTGTTGCTGCTGCTGCTGCTGCTGCTAAGTCTCTTCAGTCGTGTCCGACTCTGTGTGACCCCATAGACGGCAGCCCACCAGGCTCCGCTGTCCCTGGGATTCTCCAGGCAAGAACACTGGAGTGGGTTGACATTTCCTTCTCCCATGCATGAAAGTGAAAAGTGAAATTGAAGCCGCTCAGTCGTGTCCGACTCTTCGCGACCCCATGGACTGCGGCTTACCAGGCTCCTCTGTCCATGGGATTTTCCAGGCAAGAGTACTGGAGTGGGTTGCCATTGCCTTCTCCATTTGAGCCTCTTAGAAGCCCCTAAATAAAGAGAAGGAACTACTTTAAAAGGAAAAAAAAAACAAACCTAAGTACCTGGAAAATTACTGTTACTCAAATAACACATAAGGTGAAACATATTCTAGGAATAAACTTTACTGATTTTAAACTGTAAAATATACATTATTCTGAAAACTCAAGCTATATTTCACGACCTACTCTTTTCAGGCATTAAATAGTACTTTCTCTAGAATTATTTAACAGACATTGTTTAAAAAGTGTTCTTGCAAAAAAAAAAAAAAACAGTTGGTGTCAAGTATTTTAAAATCCAAGCTGTGAATTCCTGTTTTCAGCAAGGACATTCATTTAAATATTTTAAAATACTTTACACAAGCCCACTTTTCTTCAAATCAGGGACTTAAATACGTGCAATTTACTTTAAACCCAACTGGGTATTTTGAAACGGAAGGAGTCTTTTGGGCCTAGAAAAGAAAACAACAGTCTCAAAGGCCCTTGCTGAATCACCTAACTTCAGAGGAAACAAAACAGAACTTTAGGTCCCACCCTGATGGCTCCAGGCCAGTTGCATCTCTCCGGGACTTATCACCCCCTGTCCAGAAACCTTCCACCCCCTACACCTGCCCTGAAGACTTATCATCCCCTGCCCGAAAACTTTCCACTCCCTACACCTGCCCAAAAGACTTATCATCCCCTGCCCAACTACAAATGCCATCTCAACTGAAGAATACCCAAACCATCCTGCCTGATTAACGTTTTCCTTATCGCTTCCACAAACCTCCCTATAAATATGGAGCCTCCCTGATCCCTCTCCGCGCTCAGCCTGGTCGTTAGACTAACTGTCGCCCCCTCCTTGCCTGAATAAAGGTAACCTACTTCTGTTGAGGTCGTCTTTCCTTTTTCTGCCTCGCCTGAACTATACCTTACAGAAAGAATGTGATCAACTACCTGAAACATTTTCAAATATTGGCAAGTTTCATTAAAATGAGAAATGACTACAAATAAACTGCACTGATATTCACGGGAACATATATTCAAATGTTACCTTCTCCAAGATACCTAAGGAGGCTACCTCAAGGATAACATCATTGCTTAATACATTTTAAAAACCTCTCACTAGGAATTATAATCAAAACGTGACAAGCATTCTTTTAGGCACGCTCAGTAATAGTAAATCTTATTCAATTATGTATGGCTATTACTTCAAATAGGAATTCAATAGCTCTAGTGCACAGTTTACAAGTCTGCATAAAATTCCTCTGAAGTAAAATCCTGAATGAAAACTCATATTAAAATTCTAGCGTTTGAGTTTCATTAATATGAGGTACCCAGAGCAGTCAAATTCATAGAGAAATAAAGTAGAACAATGGTTGCCAAAGTCCAGGAGACAGGGAGGAATGGAGAATTGCAGAATTTCAGTTTGGAAAGAGGAAATTTCTCTGTCTTTACTTCAAAGATACCATGAGAGAGGATTTTTACAGGATGATATACTGACTCTTTCAAAGAGCTGCTGCTGCTGCTGCTGCTAAGTCACTTCAGTCGTGTCCGACTCTGTGTGACCCCATAGATGGAACAGACAGTCCTTATTCATTGTAAAAACTGTTTCAAACAACAGGAGGAAAAGACCTCACTTTACGAAGCTATTACATCCTTGACACCAAAAAGCAAAAATACATGGCAAGAAAAGAAAAACTATTAATATCACCGTCTATATCTCTCATGAGTATAGACGCAACAATCTGACCTAAAACATAAGAACTGGAATGTGAGATATGAACTTGGCCTTGCCTGCAGCAACAGGATTTCTACAAAGAATACATAAGAGAATTTACACACAATTAGAGATAATAGAAGAGTTCAGCAGGGACGCTCAGTATAAGGTCAATATATAAAAATCAGTGGCATTCTTGTAGACCAGCAGTATCCCACTGAAAAATGTAACAGAGAAAAGGTCTCATTCACGATTGAAACAAAAACTGTAAGGTACCTAGGAACAAATTAATGAATACATACATAAAGAAACAAAAAGATACTAAAACTCAGTATCACAAAGACAGACATTTTCCCTGGATTCATTTAAAACCTAAAACCATTTCAACAAAATACAAACTGTTTCTCACGAAGAAATTATTCTAAAATTCAAACAGAAGAGTGCCAGAACAGTTGAAATGATTCTGAAGAAGCGTAAGGTAGAGGAAATGTGGGATTGAAACAAGGTTGTTCAAACAGAGCAGTAAATAAGAGAGCCTGAAAATGGAACTTGTATATTACAGCAATGCATTACTGTTCAGGTGGGTTATTTGATGCATGGTGCAAAAAGCACCATTCCTATGAAAAACTAAAATTGTTCCTCATAACACAGATAAAAATGAATTTCAAGAGATTACAGCCATGAATTAAAAAATCAAATTTAAAAAACTGCTGGAAAAAAACGGCAGACCGTTTTTATGATTTTCAGAGGTAGGGAGGGATTTCTTGAAACACAAAAGGCAAAGAAAACGCAAAGTGAAAAGACAAGCTACAGAGCCGGGTAAGATACCTGGGAGGCAAGTAACTGACAAAGAATTAAAACAAGAATAACAACCAAAGGCAAATAACCTGACAGAGCAGTGGACAAAAGGCAACAAATTGGCAAATCACAGAAGAGAAACCCCAAACAGCGAAGAAACATGAAAACACTGAAGAAACATGAAAACACTGAGGTGTAAGGGAAATAAACATCAAAATCAAGACAGGCTTGAGGTATTGTTTCAGAGGTTGACAAAAACCTAAAAGCCTGAGAACACCAAGACGGGGCGAAATGGGGAATTCCAACTCTATACTGCGAGTGTGAATTGAAACAAGCACTTGAGTTGCAGATGCCTGTATGTTAAAGTGCCACGACTACACTTTTGGGTATCCACCCCATGATCCTTGGTCATGTACAAGGAAGATAGATATCACAATAGTGAAACACTTGGAACCGCTATGTCCATCAGAAAAATAATGAGTCAATGAATTAAAGTATATTTGTACATTAAATCTCTCTACTGCAGTTAAAATGAACAAGTTAGTGGTACACATAGTGCCATGTATATTCTCAATACCTTAAATGTGGCATTTTAAAGTTTGGTGCTGAATGGTTTAAAACAAAGGGTATGTATGTGTGTGTATGTGTAAATAACAGTAACAGCAGCAACAATAAATGAAAAAATGAGTCTGAGAACTAACATTCGAGCACTTACTATACAGAAGGCACACTTCTAACTGCATGTAGATGCCTAAAGACGGTCCTAGGAGACAGATTCTACTACTATTTCTATCTAACACGATTTCTCTTTTATGACTATGAGATTCCATTATTCATTCTACAGATGAGGAATTGAAGTGGAAAGAGGTGAAACTGATCGAAAGCCATGGTACTGCTAAGTCACTTCAGTCGTGTCCGACTCTGTGTGACCCCATAGACGGCAGCCCATCAGGCTCCCCCGTCCCTGGGATTCTCCTTCAAGAACACTGGAGTGGGTTGCCATTTCCTTCTCCAATCCATGAAAGTGAAAAGAGAGAGTGAAGTCGCTCAGTCGTGTCCGACCCTTAGCGACCCCGCGGACTGCAGCCTACCAGGCTCCTCCATCCATGGGGTTCTCCAGGCAAGAGTTATTGGAGTGGCTTGCCATTGCCTTCTCCGGCTACCCAGAAGCTGGGCACAAAACGCGAGCGCGCAGACGAGCGGGCGCAGCACGCCTGCGCCGTACGTGCGCGCGCATGCTCCCCGCCCCCGCCCGCCCCCGCGCCCTGGCAGTGGCGAAAGCTCGCCGGCGCCTCTCGCTGGCTCCGTGTAGCCGAGGGACCCGCGGCCGCCCCCGGCCGGCAGCGCAGCCTCCCGGCAGTCCGGCCCCGAGGTGTGAGGTGAGCCCCGGATCGTGGAGGCCCCTTCCCGTCCGGCGCAGCGGGAAAGGGAGTCGGGAGTGGGGACTGAGGAGGTGCCGCCCGCGGCTGCCCGCTCCTGGGTCTGAGCCTGTGCCGAGGAGGCACCGGCAGGCGCGGCCCCTCGTCCTCAGGGAGCGTTATTCGCGCCGCCGCCGAAACCAAAGGCTTGGGCGGCGCGCTGTGGAGGGGTGTCTCGGGGCTTTCTCGGGGCGGGCGGCGGGCCGGCGCGGCGCGGGGAGCCCGAGTTTGGGGCTGGGCGCCGCGGCGGGCCTATGCCCGCGGACGGGATTGACCCTCTGGGTCCCGAGCCCGCGCCGAGCAAGCTGTCGGAGTGTGGCCCGCGCTCCCTGCGCCAGCCCTGCTGCGGCTTGGTCGGCGCCGCGGGGGCGTGTGGCGCTCCCGGGCCGCTGGGGGCGGCCGCGGCCGCTGGCGGGAGGACAGTGCGCCGAGGGCTGGGTGCGGGGGCGCGGGGGGCGTCGCAGCATGTGGACTGCCTCCTGTTTGTAGTCCTGAAAGTTGTCCCCTCTCCTCCCTCCCGTCAGTTTTGCAGAGTCTGCATGTTCCTCCTCGAGGCTTCCCCCTCTGCCCCCTTGGACGCTCCGTGTGTTTGCCCTGGGGTACGGTGGGGAGGTTCATCCATAGCCTCTGAAATAAGGTGCTGTTAAACATGTCAAGGCATTTTAGCATCTTCCTAGAGGCCTTTATCAGAGTTCGGTGCCTTCCTCAATAAGGGAAAAAGGGGGTTTTTTTCTTTCTTTCTTAAAAGAAGAAAAGCATATGCCACTACTTGAGGCAGAGGAGTCAACTTGGAGTTGCAGCATGTCTAGGAAGGAGGACAAAAGGTCTGGTTTTTGGCCCAGAAGAAAGGAAATTTTGAATTTTGGTTCCCTTCTGACTGTAGGCAGACAGAGCAGCAGAGCAGCTCAGCAGCTATAGAGGTGAATGACTGCTCTATAAGGTTGGTCAAACAGGATCTTATTTTATATAAGTAGTTTGGAGAGACCTGTAATGTGTATTTACGGGAATGGGGTTGCTTGGCAAAGCCAATATCGCAGGAGCAAGGAAACAGAGACTTGACAAGGGGGATGTTACCTCGCTCTTGAGCCTTCTTTTAGCCTTTGGTGGTGTGCTGACAGTCAAAGGGATAGAGAAATCCGTAGTTCTGTCAGGAAGAACCGTTTACTCCTCAAGATAACGCTTTCCGTCCGTACTTTATTTTTTTATCCCCATCCATACTTTTCAGCAAATCAATGCCATCTTTTCCCTCCAGAAGAAGAAGGAAAAGAACAAAAAAGTGTGTGTTTGAAGTACCACACCCCAACATAGAGGTCATAAGATAGGAAAGTGATGTAAAAGCTTAAGTGGGCTGGCTTGCAAGGATAGAGCTGAAAATAAAAGATAATTGAGATGGAATTCTTCTTACAGTGTTGCTGTTTCTTTAGTGAGATAACAGGTTCTTCCTCTCCCGGACTCCCCCCAACTGCTTTGAAACTGTCAGGAAAGTAAGGTAGTTAGTAAAGCCTACCGTCCGTCCTACCTTCTCTTTCTTCCTCCTCCGTTATTTACTTATTTTTTTCTCATCCACTAATATTCCCCGCCTCTGCGTCTCTCCTGAATCTACGAGTGCCCTATTAATAGAAGAAGAAAGGCTTGTAGGTTCTTTCATCCCTTCTTCATCTTAGGTACTGTATTGCTCTGAGCTTTGTTTTGTGCTTTGAACATTGAGGTGGATTTTTGTGGAGAGAGCCCCAGCCGTGATTGAGAGATTTGAGGCAGGGAGCCTTGCGGGGAAGATAAACAGTCAAGTGCACGTTCTTTCTTTGTATCGCACAATGCTGGGAGAGCGTCCTCATTGGGCAGAGAGAGGCGCTTTTAAAATCCCTGTAAGTCCACTGTTGCCCACTTCACAGGCAAAGAATCTCTCTCTCCAACTTAAGTTTCGTACGTGTGAGTAAAACTATGAGATTTCATACCGAAAACTTACTCTGAGCGTGTTAGTTTGTTGACATTAGACATATATCAAGTTTGTATGTTTGTATTAGTAAAGTTGAATATCTTCATATGTTTGTTGGCCATTTGTATTTCTTTTGTAAATGTATGTCCTTTTTCCCTTTTTCTATTCAAGTAGCGTTCTTTATCTGCTTTTTAAGAAATTCATTTTATATATTACTTTTGCTGAGCACATAAGTATGTGCAAATATCCTGTACTGTGTTAAATTATTCTATTTTAGGGTAGCATTTCTCAAAATACGAGTTACAGATCACTTGTAACAGTACCGAGATAATCGTTAGAGTTGCATGTGTATCCTTCATTTTCCAGAGGTTCGGATTTCTTAGACCTATGGGTTTTCTATGAATCTGCTGCACATGAAAATTAGGGAATCTCTGATTTGGAAGAAAGAAATATAAATTCCTATTTTTTTTCTTATCTCATGGCATTCTACTGTTTTTTCTTATTTATCTTAATAATCATAAACTACCGTCTTAATGTATTAAGGTTTTATCCTACCCCAGCCTAACAGTAATTTTACAAAAATGTTTTGATATATGGAAATTTGAATGTTAAAGTCCATAAAGGAAAGCACTTTTGTAAGTCTGTGAGAAGCATTGTTTGTAAATGAGGCAAAAGGAATCACTGAGAGAAAAACAAGTAAAACAGAGTATAGAGAAGCATAGGGGGTTTCTCATCTAGTTTAAAATCTCAACATTACTTTGTTTCTTCCTTATGTTTTGTGTGGTAATTTCTTTGAACCGTAAATTTGGAACCCATACTGCTTGAAAAATAGTCTAAATGAAATTTTTGAAAGTTTGTTATATACGTATTGGGTAATTTTTTTTAAGTTGGAAGCAGATGAACATGCTGCATAAGCAGCAAACTACAAACATGGAACTTCTATGGATGTTTTGATACTGTAGCCAAATAAAGCTTTCAGGGCTTATTTGACACATTAATGATAGGCATAATTGTTACCAGACTGCATTATAATTAAGCTTAAATATACATGGGTGTTCATTGGAAGGACTGATGCTAAAACTGAAACTCCAATACTTTGGCCACCTCATGTGACGAGTTGACGCACTGGAAAAGACTCTGATGCTGGGAGGGATTGGGGGTGGGAGGAGAAGGGGACGACAGAGAATGAGATGGCTGGATGGCATCACCAACTCGATGGCCATGAGTTTGAGTGAACTCCGGGAGTTGGTGATGGACAGGGAGGCCTGGCGTGCTGTGATTCATGGGGTGCCGAAGAGTCGGACACGACTGAGCGACTGAACTGAACTGAACTGATACATGACTGTGTTTAACATCACATTTCCATAGCCAGACATCACATTTCTGGGCCCAGCTTGGAGGAGGAAAAAATACGGCAGGCCAATAAGCTTTAACAAATATTTCTGATTTAGAGATTTCAGCGTTAGAGAGATTAGACTTTTGGGGCAGAGGTCGCTTGTAACTTTGGTGTTCCTAATTCCTAAGGTTGTAGACTTTCCTTTTCCCTTCTTCTACTCAAGACCATATGCTTGAGGGAAAAATGGGAAGATTCAGCCATGGCTTTACTTTCTCCAAATAGTTTTTTTTGCCCCGTAATTAAAGCTTGGGATGCAGAGGTCCCTGTCATTGGTAGTGCACAAAGGACAGTTTCTTTCCCTGCTTTAGCCAAGCCAGTTCAAGTTTTCAAGGTCTAAGGTGTCACGGGCCCTAATATCTATTTGAGTTGTCTTGTTAACCTGGGTCTCTGAGAATTTCTGAACCTGACCTTCTCATGTTTTCCCAACCGAGGTTGTGTACTTCAAACAGAAATATTTGCCATCTGTGAAACGCGAATAAAGTAAAAGCAGACTTAACATCATTACAAAACCAAATGGAAGTATGATAGTTTTAGAATATGCTTTTTTCCTACCAGTCCTGCCTTCCACTCCACCTACCCTTCCAGCCCCCAAAGAGATGCATATTTTTGTCCCTATAAAGAAAGTGAAAGTGAAAGTTGCATCCAACTCTCTGTGACCCCATGGACTGTAGCCTGCCGGGCTTCTGTGTCCATGGAATTCTCCAGGCAAGAATACTGGTGTGGGTTGCCATTTCCTCCTGCAGGGAATCTCCCCAACCCAGGATTCAAACGCATGTCTCCAGCATTGCAGGGGGATTCTTTACCGTCTGAGCCACCAGGGAAGCCCCCAGCAAATGCAGTGTCAAATCAGACTGTGAAACTTGGTAGAAACTCTTAACTGGAAATCATTCATGTCCCACGCTGTAACTTTCTAGGGTTGACTCTTCTCTGCATCCCGACTCTCTGTAATGAATCATTTGTTGGTCAAACGTTTTCTCTATCTGTGTACTAAATTTTTGTACTATCTAAAAGGATGACGCATTCTTGGGAAAATGTCCTGATACTACTTTTAGAATCTCCTGTTTGCCAGTTCAGTATTTTTTGATAGAAGTCAGTCTTCGTATCTGCTGTAATTCAGTAATAAAACTACCTAAAATTTGATGTTGCTTTACCTTTTATAGAGTACATTATTTTATAATTCACTTATGTACCATTTTTGATAGGGAGGTGCAATTTTTAGAAAGGAAAATTTTGAGCTCAGAGAAGTGATTCACACAGTTGGGAAGAGACTTGAATCCATATCTTTTATTTCTTTATATTTTACACCTTTCAGAGATACCATCTGCTGAATCATTTAATGATTAAAACATTTGTAAAGCTGCACTCAATATACTAGCAAATTTGGAAAACTCAGCAGTGGCCACAGGACTGGAAAAGGTCAGTCTTCATTCCAATCCCAAAGAAAGGCAATGCCAAAGAATGCTCAAACTACTGCACAATTGCACTCATCTCACACGCTAGTAAAGTCATGCTCAAAATTCTCCAAGCCAGGCTTCAGCAATATGTGAACCATGAACTTCGAGATGTTCAAGTGGGTTTTAGAAAAGGCAGAGGCAGCAGAGAACAAATTTCCGACATCCGCTGGATCGTGGAGAAAGCAAGAGAGTTTCAGGAAAACATCTATTTCTGCTTCATTGACTATGCCAAAGCCTTTGACTGTGTGGATCACAATAAACTGTGGAAAATTCTGAAAGAGATGGGAATCCCAGACCACCTGACCTGCCTCTTGAGAAACCTATATGCAGGTCAGGAAGCAACAGTTAGAACTGGACATGGAACAACAGACTGGTTCCAAATAGGGAAAGGAGTACGTCAAGGTTGTATATTGTCACCCTGCTTATTTAACTTCTGTGCAGAGTACATCGTGAGAAATGCCGGGCTGGAGAAGCACAAGAACTAAAGAGCCTCTTGATGAAAGTGAAAGACGAGAGTGAAAAAGTTGGCTTGAAGCTCAGCATTCAGAAAACTAAGATCATGGCATCCGGTCCCATCGCTTCATGGGAAAAAGGTAGAGAAACAGTGGAAAAAGTGGCTGACTTTATTTTTCTGGGCTGCGAAATCACTGCAGATGGTGATTGCAGCCATGAAATTAAAGGACATGTACTCCTTGGAAGGAAAGTTATGACCAACCTAGACAGCATATTAAAAAGCAGAGACATTACTTTGCCAACAAAGGTCCATCTAGTCAAGGCTGTGGCTTTTCCAGTGGTCATGTATGGATGTGAGAGTTGGACCGTGAAGAAAGCTGAGCGCAGAAGAATTGATGCTTTTGACCTGTGGTGTTGGAGAAGACTCTTGAGAGTCCCTTGGACTGCAAGGAGATCCAACCAGTCTATCCTAAAGGAGATCAGTCCTCGGTGTTCATTGGAAGGACTGATGTTGAAGCTGAAACTCCAATACTTTGGCCACCTGATGCGAAGAGCTGATTCATTGGAAAAGACCCTGATGCTGGAAAGATTGAGGGCAGGAGGCGAAGGGGGCGAGAGAGGATGAAATGGTTGGATGACATCCTCGACTCGATGGACATGGATTTGGGTGGACTCCTGGAGTTGGTGATGGACAGGGAGGCCTGGCGCGCTGCGGTTCATGGGGTCGCACAGAGTCGGAATGACTGAGCGATTGAACTGAACTGATGTGTCTCTTAATTTATAGTTTCTCCTTCTGTTTCCCTTCTTCCTTTTTGCTTGTAACACACTTGCCCTACAGATTTTCTCTGACTTTATTTTGCTGTTTGCATCCCTCTGGTGTTTTTGACCATGTTCCTCTGTCTGTCTTTGTTTTGAAAGAATCCTTCCAAGGCACTGTAATATCTGCTTTTTACCCTATAATTTTATTAGGGGTTTGTAAAATGGTGATATTCAATCATTCTTCATTTCTCAGCTAGAATACTTTAAACAAAAACTTTCTCACGTTGATTTTGGACTGTTGAGTTACTCTTATGTTCAGTTTATCTGAAAAAGACAGTAAATATGCAACTGTTCTCCTTTGTCAGGTTTTAGAATAATAAATTGATTCCCAAGAATCTTTCAAAAGTGACTAATGAGATCTTTGTCCTTTCAAATATCATTGTTCTCCTTTCAAGTATCATTATGAACTCAGGGATTTTTCCCATATTTTATGTGTTCCAGTCCATTGCACTTGTTATTTTGTTGTGGCTGAGTCTGTTCTATTTTTGGTAGTGAGCAACTCTCAAGATAGCTCGTAAGTGTTTTTGATACTACCCTAGTGGTTTCTGATAGCTTCCTTGCTGTCTGGTATGATCCAACCTTATTTCATAAAATTCTGCCTCAGAACTTGAATTATCACTTTCTTTAGGGAGTGCTGGTTCCTTTTAGTTGGAGAGAATTTTCACGGATTTTTACAGACTGCTATCTGGGTGCTACGTTTATTGATACTAGGTTAGTAATTTATAGGTCTCTTTAAAGATAGAGCTGCTGCTGGTGCTGCTGCGTCACTTCAGTCGTGTCCGACTCTCTGTGACCCCATAGACAGAAGCCCACCAGGCTCCCCCGTCCCTGGGATTCTCCAGGCAAGAACACTGGAGTGGGTTGCCATTTCCTTCTCCAATGTGTGAAAGCGAAAAGCGAAAGCGAAGTCGCTCAGTCGTGTCCGACCCTTAGCGACCCCACGGACTGCAGCCTACCAGGCTCCTCTGTCCATGGGATTTTCTAGGCAAGAGTACTGGAGTGGCTTGCCATTGCCTTCTCCGGAGCTAGGAAATACTTTTTTAAAAAAAGATAGTTCAGCATGAGTTTATACTGATAACTTGTTTTTATTTAATATTTTTAGAATTTTTGTTTCTTCTCATGCTATACAGACGTTACTTAATTTCAGAATCATATCAGTATCGTTACTGAAAGCCCTGTAAGGTTTCTTTGTATTTCTTATGTCCTTAGGATGTATTTCACCAAGGATGTGCAGTCAGATTACTGTGTTTTAGAGTTAAGTACTCCTCTGTTTGGTTTAACTCAGTACAGTTTAGGTTTGTTTTTCATTTTGATTTTGAGGAACAACTTAAAATTTTTTTGGTTTAGATTTATTTTATAATCATGTTTAAAAACTTGATATATACGACAAGGTACGTTCAGAGGAGTCTAGTTTCTGGACTGTGTTTGTGCTTAGTCACTCATCGTGTCTGACTCTTTGAGACCCAATGGACTGTAGCCTGTTTGGCTCCTCTGTCCACGGGGATTCTCCAGGCAAGAATACTGGAATGGGTAGTCATGCCCTCCTTCAGGGGATTTTCCCATCCCAGGGATCGAACTGAGGTCTCCCGAATTTCAGGCAATTTTTTTACCGTCTGAGCCACCAGGGAAGCCCACGAATACTGGAATGGATAGCCTATCCTTTCTCCAAGGGATCTTCCCGACCCAGGAACTGAACCGGAGTCTGCAGGTGGATTCTTTACCAGCGGAATCGTAACCTTCTTTCCTTCCCTTGGCGGTAGTTGTTTTTTTTTAAAAGCTTTTTGTTTATCTTTCCATTAAAAATTACAGTAGTAATAGAAAATGTCTGTATAATATCTGTGTATAGCTATATATTCTTCCACGCTCTTTTGATATAGTGTCTTACTGTTTGTTTTCTCTACCTTGTTTTATTACTTAACAATATGTCCTGGCTATTTCATAGTAGCACTTATAGATAATGTTCCTCAGAGTTTTTTTTTTTTTTTTTAATTGTGGCCAAATATACCTGTTGCACTAGTGGTAAAGAGACCGCCTGCCAATGCAAGAGGTGTGGTTTCGATCCTAGGGTCGGGGATATCCCCTGGAAGAGGACATGGCTTCCAATCAAGTATTCTTGCCTGGAGAATCCAATGGACAGAGGAGTGCGACAGGCTACAATACTTAGTGTTGCAAAGAGTTGAAGATGACCGAAGTGACTTAGCATGCATGCACGCAAAATAGATATAACATAAAATTTACCATTTGAACCTTTTCTTGTTTGTTTTTTGGCATACCATGCAGCTTGTAGGATCTTAATTCCTCAACCAGGGATTGAACCCAGTTCCCGGCACTGAAAGTTCGGAGTCCTAACCATGAGACCACCAAGGAATTCCCCCATTCCAATCATTTTTAAGTGTGCAGTTCAGTGGCATTCAGTACAGTCACCTTGGTATGTCCTTATCACTGTCCTTCTTCAGCACGTTTTCAGCTTCTGAAACTGAAACACTATACCTGTTAAACAATAATTCCCTGTTCTCCCTTCCCCTCAACCTTTGGCAACCACCGTTCTCCTTTTTTTCTTTCTCTCTGAATTTGACGACTCCAGTACCTCATTTAAGTGAAATCATAGAATATTTGTCCTTTTGTGATTGGCTTCTTTCACTTAGCACAATGTCTTCCCGATTCATCCATGTTGTAACGAGTGTCAGAATTTCCTTCCTTTTTAAGGCTGAATAATATTTCATTGTATATTTATGCCCAACGTTTAGTTTAATCATTCATTCATCAGACTCTTGAGTTCCTTCCACCTTTTGGCTATTATGACTATAGCTGCTATGAGTATAGATGTATAAATATTTGTTCCAGTCTTTGCTTTAAGTTTTTCTGGGGTATTCCCAGAAGTGAAATTTCAGGATAGCATGATAATCCTGTTTAGTTTTTTGAGGAACCGCTGAACTGTTTTGTATAGCAGCTGCTCCATCTTACATTTCTGCTAGCGATGCACAAGGGTTCCAGTATCTCTCCATCCTCACCAACACTAGTTATTTTCTGGGTTTTTGTTTTGGAGTGATAGCCGCTGTATTGGGTACGAACTTGTCCTCATTTTTTAGTTCAGGTCCTGCTGAAGGACATTTACTTTTGAAAGCTGAACTTGCTGTTGAGGTCCTTATTCATCTTTGGAGGGCCCGCAGCTAACATAGTACCTCACACGTAGTAACTGCTAAGTAAATGTCTGAGTGAGTTAACGCACTTCATCAACTGTGGATTCCGGAAGAGGTGGTAGTCATTTGTGGTTGTGTTGTAGAGGTGTCCCTCAGCACATGATCTCCTGGAACTGTCAATAGTTGTGGGTTTGTTGGGGTTGGTAATGGTAGTCCTGACAGGAGTAGCAAAGATACCACTGTCCTGTGAACACCAGTGTTTGCCTTTGCCCTTTTCTTTTGGAGCGGGGAAAGGTCAAAGCGACCTGAAGCTTTCAACATTATGTATTTACCCTTGTAAGTAGAATAGCAAAGTAAAGGAATAAAACAAACCAGCTTTCTTATCTCTAGACCTCTCATTCTCTTTGTGCCTAAATAATCTCATCTCCATCTTTGCCTGTCAAATTCTTTTTTTTTGCCTGTCAGATTCTAATGGTTGTACTTGATGTACCCCTCCAGGCTTCTCTGTCCATGGGATTTCCCAGGCAAGAATACTGGAGTGGGTTTGCCATTTCCTCCTCTAGGGAATCTCCCCGACCCTGGGATTGAACCAGCGTCTCCTGCTTAGCAGGTGGATAGTTTGCTACTAAGCCACCAGGGAAGCCAAATTTGATATATTAATTAACAGGAAAAAAATAGGAATAGATAATAAAACAATGTATGTGGTATCATCCTGTTTTTGTTGAAGAAAAGAAGTGTATTCATGTTCATGTAGAGTAAGTGATCTTGAAAGATTTTTGTCAAGACCAGCAGTGATTGTTCTTGAATTAACACGATTTATTTCTGTGTTCTGTGTTTTTCATTTAATGTTTGTGTTTTCTGATTTTTTTGCAAGAAACACATTGTGTTTTTAAAATAGTAAAATTAGTACGGAAACTTTATTTTTAAAAATCCCAGCTGTCCTTTTTTGTGTAGCTCCCAGTTGCAGTGTCTCAGACTTAGTATTTATTAAATATGTTTTTATCCGAATGACTGAAACTTCAGGAAGAACTTGGTGAATGCCATAAATAGGCATATAGTGCTGAGAGGATTCAAAAGAGAAAGGATCATGTGTGGAAAGGATCTGTTGCAGATTATGTTTGAACTGACCTTGAAAGGTAGGGTTTTGTTGTGTTTTGTTTTGTTTTAAGAGGATACTATAATTTAATACCCCTTTGTACCAGTGATTAACATTTTGTGGATAGGCATTTGCGGAAACGAAATTTCTTTGATTGTATTTATTCTTTAAATTCATGGCTTATATTTTTAGGATACATGCATTATGAGGCAGACTGACTTATTGAAATCTTCTCTTTAGGTTAGTATTAATAAGGTGGTTTTCCCTGAGCAAACAACAGCCAAACAGAAGTGGATTGAAGAGCCTATCGTGTGACAGGGAAATCAGCCAGGAACTAGGAAACTTCTAAATTGAAAAACGTGAAAAATACACACGTAGTGGAGAATTAATTGGATTTAGTTATTTCTGACTTTAGGAAAAAAATAAAGTTTTAACAGTTTAATTGATTCTCTTGCATTTTAGATCACTGCACCGGGGGCAGATTCATGTCAATGTTATGGCAAGACCAATAAAATAATGTAAAGTAATTAGCCTCCAATTGAAAGAAATAAAAGAAAAAAAAAGAATGCCTTAAAATGCTTATTTTAAATTAAAGTATTAATTCTGATGAATTTGGTTTGTAAAGTTTTATCTTTTGAGACACTATAATTCATAACCATTCATGAATAAAAAAGTTGTACTTCCTGAAGAAAAGTCAAATTGTATGGGCTGCTTCAGGAGCTCCCCTTTGACCTGAGATAAATATACTCCTGTGATAAAGTCATATTTCTGCAAACTAGCTCACTGAACTCATATTGGGAAACATTTAATATGCTGTCATAAGACATTAACAAAATAAATTTATAAAAGAAAAGCAAATCTATGGGACTAAAGGTATTTTACAAACGTGGAATTTTTATATATCTATATTCTACCTGTTCCTTCTTGACCCGCACACAGGTTTCTCAGGAGACAGGTAAGGTGGTTTGATATTCGCATCCCTTTTTTATTTTTTTTATTGGAGGCTAATTACTTTACAATATTATATTGGTTGGTTTTGCCATACATTGACATGAATCCGCCCCGGGTGTACATGTGTTCCCTTTCTTGAACCCCCCTCCCACCTCCCTCCTCCCCATGTCCTCCCTCTGGGTCATCCCCGTGCACCAGCCCGGAGCATCCTGTATCATGCGTCGAACCTGGATTGGTGATTCGTTTCACATATGATAATATACATGTTTCAATGCCATTCTCCTGAATCATCCCACCCTCACCCTCTCCCACAGAGTCCCAAAGACTGTTCTATACACCTGTGTCTCATTTGCTGTCTCGTACTCAGGGTTAAGGTGGTTGTTGTTGTTCAGTCGCTCAGTCGTGTCCGACTCTCTGCGACCCCATGAATCACAGCACGCCAGGCCTCCCTGCCCATCACCAACTCCCGGAGTACACTCAAACTCATGTCCACAGAGTCGGTGATGCCATCCAGCCATCTCATTCTCTGTCGTCTCCTTCTCCTCCCACCCCCAACCTTTCCCAGCATCAGAGTCTTTTGCAGTGAGTCAACTCGTCGCATGAGGTGGCCAAAGTATTGCAGTTTCAGCTTTAGCATCAGTCCCTCCAATGAACATCCAGGATTGATCTCCTTTAGAATGGACTGGTTGGATCTCCTTGCAGTATAAGGGACTCTCAAGAGTCTTCTCCAACACCACAGTTCAAAAGCATCGATTCTTCGGCGATCAGCCTTCCTCACAGTCCAACTCTCACATCCATACATGACCAGGGGAAAAACCATTGCCTTGACTAGATGGACCTTGGTTGGCAAAGTAATGTCTCTGCTTTTTAATATACTCTCAAGGTTACCATCTTTCTAAATTCCATATATATGCATTAGTATACTGTATTGGTGTTTTTCTTTTTGGCTTAATTCACTCTGTATAATAGGCTCCAGTTTCATCCACCTCATTAGAACTGATTCAAATGTATTCTTTTTAATGGCTGAGTGATACTCCATTGTGTATATGTACCAAAGCTTTCTTATCCATTCGTCTGCAGATGGACATCTAGGTTGCTTCCATGTCCTGGCTATTATAAACAGTGCTGCAATGAACATTGGAGTACATGTGTCTCTTTCAATTTTGGTTTCCTCGGCGTGTATGCCCAGGAGTGCGATTGCTGGATCATATGGCAGTTCTGTTTCCAGTTTTTTAAGGAATCTCCACACTGTTCTCCATAGTGGCTGTACTAGTTTGCATTCCCACCAACAGTGTAAGAGGGTTCCCTTTTCTCCACACCCTCTCCAGCATTTGTTGCATGTAGACTTTTGGATAGCAGCCATTCTGAGTGGTGTGGAATGGTATCTCATTGTGGTTTTGATTTGCATTTCTCTGATTATGAGGGATGTTGAGCATTTTTTCATGTGTTTGTTAGCCATCTTTATGTCTTCTTTGGAGAAATGTCTGTTTAGTTCTTCGGTCCATTTTTAGATTGGATCGTTTATTTTTCTGGAATTGAGCTGCAGGAGCTGGTTGTATATTTTGGAGATTAATTCTTTGTCAGTTGTTTTCTCCCATTCTGAAGACTGTCTTTTCACCTCGCTTATAGTTTCCTTTGCTGTGCAGAAGCTTGATATTTGCATCTCTTTAAGAATTTTCTGCAGCTTGTTGTGATCCCCACAGTCAAGTCAAAGGGTTTCATATAGTCCATGAAACAGAAGTAGATGTTTTTTTTGGAATTCCCTTGCTTTCTCTATGATTTAATTTATGTTGGCAATTTGACCTCTGGTTTCTCTGCCTTTTCTAAGCCCAGCTTGTACATCTGGAAGCTCTCAGTTCACATACTGCTGAAGCCTAGCTTGAAGGATTTTGAGCATCATCTTACTAGCATGTGAAATGAGCACAGTTGTCTGTTACTTAGAATATTCTTTGGCATTGCTCTTCTTTGGGATTAGAATGAAAACCAGTCTTTGCCAGTCTTGTGGCCACTGCTGAGTTTTCAAATTTGCTGGCATATTGAGTGTAGCACTTTAATTATCAGCATCATCTTTTAGGATTTTAAATAGCTCAGTTAAAATTCCATAACCTCCACTAGCTTTGTTTGCAGTAATGCTTCCTGAGGCCCACTTGACTTCATATTCCAAGATGTCTGGCTCTAGGTGACCACACCATTGTGGTTATCTAAGTCGTTAAGATCTTTTTGGTATAGTTCTTCTGTGTATTCTTGTATACCTTTTCTTAATCTGTTCTTAAAAGTTTATGAAGTATCTGACTCTGTGCAGGACAATATACAGTGCCTCACATAGTTCTTACATCTCTGTGGGGTAGATGTAAACATTCCAGCTTTATTGGTAGAAACCCAAGGCAGTGAAAATTTAAGTAACAAGTCTCCAATCCCATAGCAAATAAATTTTACCTGATATATGTTTGATTTCAAAGCTCTAGCTCTTTCCACTATAATGTGTGATCTCTGTCTTTTAACTGTTTCATTTTTCTTGAAAGGAGCCCTGTATCCAGATGGAACATCTGGAAGGAACGAGGATGATGACATGGTTCCTCCTGGCAAAAACTATACCTACGTCTGGCCAGTGAGAGAAGAGTATGCTCCTGCCCCAGCAGATGCAAACTGCCTGACTTGGGTGTACCATTCACATATTGATGCCCCTAAGGACATCTGTTCTGGGCTAATCGGCCCACTGCTGGTGTGCAAAGAAGGTAAGATGTGTCTTCTCCCCCTCTGTGCCTAGAAACCTCTTCCCAAGTGTGCTGAAGAGTGTATATAGTCTTCAGGTCTTGTCTTGCCCACCCCCAAAGAAAGGCAATGCCAAAGAATGCTCAAACTACTGCACAATTGCACTCATTTCATACGCGAGTAAAGTCAAGCTGAAAATTCTCCAAGCCAGGCTTCAGCAGTACGTGAACTGTGAACTTCCAGATGTTCAAGCAGGTTTTAGAAAAGGCAGAGGAACCAGAGATCAAATTGCCAACATCCGCTGGATCATGGAAAAAGCAAGAGTTCCATAAAAACATCTATTTCTCTTTTATTGACTATTCCAAAGCCTTTGACTGTGTGGATCACAATAAACTGTGGAAAATTCTGAAAGAGATGGGAATCCCAGACCACCTGACCTGCCTCTTGAGAAACCTGTATGCAGGTCAGGAAACAACAGTTAGAACTGGACATGGAACAACAGACTGGTTCCAAATAGGAAAAGGAGTACATCAAGGTTGTATATTGTCACCCTGCTTATTTAACCTATATGCACAGTACATCATGAGGAATGCTGGGCTGGATGAAGCACAAGCTGGAATCAAGATTGCTGGGAGAAATATCTATATTTCTCAGATATGCAGAATACACCACCCTTAAGCACAAAGCGAAGAGGAACTCAAAAGCCTCTTGATAAAAGTGAAAGAGGAGAGTGCAAAAGTTGGCTTGAAGCTCAACATTCAGAAA
Source organism: Moschus berezovskii (assembly GCF_049115385.1). Taxonomy (NCBI): domain Eukaryota; kingdom Metazoa; phylum Chordata; class Mammalia; order Artiodactyla; family Moschidae; genus Moschus; species Moschus berezovskii. The sequence goes on from NC_142484.1 coordinate 52,150,503, forward strand.
ACAAAGATCATGGCATCTGGTCCCATCCCTTCATGGGAAATAGATGGGGTAACAGTGGAAACAGTGTCAGACTTTACTTTTTGGGGCTCCAGAATCACTGCGGATGCTGATTGCAGCCATGAAATTAAAAGACGCTTACTCCTTGGAAGAAAAGTTATGACCAACCTAGATAGCATATTAAAAAGCAGAGATGTTACTTTGCCAACAAAGGTCCGTCTAGTCAAGGCTATGGTTTTTCCCATGGTCATGTATGAATGTGAGAGTTGGACTATGAAGAAAGCTGAGTGCCGAAGAATTGATGCTTTTGAACTGTGCTGCTGCAGAAGACTCTTGAGAGTCCCTTGGACTGCAAGGAGATCCAACCAGTCCATTCTGAAGGAGATCAATCCTGGGTGTTCATTGGAAGGACTGATGCTAAGGCTGAAACTCCAATACTTTGGCCACCTCATGCGATGAGTTGACTCACTGGGAAAGACTGATGCTGGGAGGGATTGCGGGCAGGAGGAGAAGGGGACGACAGAGAATGAGATGGCTGGATGGCATCACCGACTTAATGGACATGAGTTTGAGTGAACTCTGGGAGTTGGTGATGGACAGGGAGGCCTGGTGTGATGTGATTCAGGGGGTCGCAAAGAGTCAGACACGACTGAGCGACTGAAGTGAACTGAACTGAAAAGAAAGAGAAAGAACTCAAATAAAATCAGAAAGGAAAGATGAGAAACACAAAGGATCATAAGAGATTACTATGAACAAATATATACCAACATGTTGGATAACCTATTGGAAATGCATAAGTTTCTGGAAACATACAGACTACCAAGACTAAATCATGATGGAATAGACTCTGAACAGACTGATTAATAGCAAGTAGTAATCGGTAATCAAAAAACTTCCAACTAAGAAAAGTCCAGGAACAGATGACTTCTTTGGTTAATTCCATCAAACATTCAAAGAAGAATTAATACCAATTCTTAAAATCTTCCAGAAAACAGAAGAGGGAGAAACTTTTCCAAACATGTTTTATGAAGCCAGCATTGTGTTGATACCAAAACCAGACAAGGATGCCACACAAAAAAAGAAAAAATACAGGCTAATATTCCTGGTGAACACAGATGTAAAAATCCTCGACAAAATATCAGCAAGCCAGATTCAGCAATACATTAAAAGTTTCACAACCATGATTAAGTGGGATATATTCCAAGTATGAAAGGATGGTTCAGCTTCCACAAATCCATTAAAGTTGTGTGCCACAATAATAAAATTAAGCATAAAAATATATGATTATCACAATAGACATAGAAAAAGCATCTGACAAAATTCAACATCCATTTAGGATAAAAACCCTTAATGGAGTATAAATGGAACACACCTCAACATAATAAAGACCATATATGACAAGCCCACAGTTAAGGTTATACTCAGCGGCAAAAGCTGAAAGCTAATCCTCTAAGATCAGGAACAAGAGAAGGATGCACACTGTTGCCACTTTTATTCAACATGGTATTGGAAGTCCTAGCCAGAGCAATTAGGCAAGGAAAAGAAATAAAAATCATCCAAATCTGAAACAAAGAAGTAACTGTTTCTATTTGCAGATGACATGATATTGCATATAGAAAAGCTAAAGACTCCAGTAAATTTGAGGGATATACAATCAACACACAAAAAGCTGTTGCATTTCTGTACATTAATAATGAATTATCTGAAAGAAGAGTCAAGAAAGCCATCTCATTTACAATTTCATCAAAAGGAATAAAATATCTAGGAATAAATTCAACCAAAGAGGTGAAAACCCCATATATTGAAAATTATGATATTAATAAAAAAATTTAAGAAGACAAAAATGAATGGAAAGATATTTTGTACCCATGGGATTAGATGAATTAATATTGTTAAAATATTCAAGGCAATCTATAGACACAGTGCAATCCCTATTTCAATCTCAATGGTATACCATTTTTACAGAAATAGAAAAAACAATCTCAAATTTGTATGGAATCACAAAAGAACCTGAATAGCTAAAGCAATCTTGAAAAAGAACAAAGCTAGCGGCATCGTGTTCCTTGATTTTATTACAAAACTATACGAATTCAGGCTTCCCTGGTGGCTCAGACGGTAAAGCATCTGCCTGCAGTGCGGGAGACCCGGGTTCGATCCCTGGGTTGGGAAGATCCCCTGGAGAAGGAGATGGCAACCCACTCCAGTACTCTTGCCTGGAAAATTCCATGGACTGAGGAGCCTGGGAGGCTACAGTCCATGGGGTCGCAAAGAGTCGGACACGACTGAGCGACTTCACTTCATACTAATTCAAGCAGGACCATACTGGCATGAAAACAGACACAGAGATCAATGAACAGAATAGACAGCCATGAAATAAGCCCGTGCAGGAATATATATTTCCTTGGAAGGAAAGTTATGACCAGCCTAGATAGCATATTAAAAAGCAGAGACATTACTTTGCCAACAAAGTTCCATTAGTCAAAGCTATAGTTTTTCCACTAGTCATGTATGGATGTGAGAGTTAGACCATAAAGAAAGCTGACCACCAAAGAATTGATGCTTTTGAACTGTGGTTGGTGTTGGAGAAGACTCTTGAGAGTCCCTTGGACAGCAAGGAGATCCAACCAATCCATCCTAAAGGAAATCAGTCGTGAATATTTATTGGAAGGTCTGACGCTGAAGCTGAAACTCCAATACTCTGGCCACGTGATGCGAAGAAAAGCCCCTGATGCTGGGAAAGATTGAGGGCGGGAGGAGAAGGGGACGACAGAGGATGAGATGGTTAATGGCATCACCGACTGGACGGACATGAGTTTGAGCAAGCTCCGGGAGTTGGTGTTGGACAGGGAAGCCTGGCGAGCTGCAGTCCGTGGGTTCACAAAGAATCGGGCACAACTGAGTGACTGAACTGAACTGCCTCATTCCTCCCTTCTAATCATTTCTTTTCCTTCTTGCTGCATGCTTTTGTCACTTAAGTAGCTACCGTATGTCAGCTTTCCCAACGTGAGGTAAGACAGGGTTTCTAGTTACACAGAACAGATCTGGTGGGGAAGGTACATATACAAATAGAGATGAAAGTAGGAGGTAGCCAAGCTGTCCTGGAATTATAAACAGCGCTTTGGTTTACTCCTGATCTCACTGTGTTCTCAAGGCTGTGTGCCTACTGCTGATCACTTTTATTGAGTGCTTTTCTCTTGAAAAGACTAATGCTTTTCATTCCTTTGGGGATTGCATTTTATCAAAGAAGCCACATTTTTTTCTGCACAAAAATATTACAACCCAGTGATTTTTGCTAGTTTTTCAGCTGTGCTAGAGTATATATTACCTTTGTTTCTGGTTCTGCTGGGCTCTGCAGGGGAGTGTCTTTCACCGGTGTTTCTGTTTTTCAGCGCTCAATGGATACCTCTTTGGGAACTTCCCTGAACCTGATATGTGCGTTGGTGAATCAGTGTCCTGGCACCTATTTGGGATGGGGAATGAGATAGACATCCATTCCATCTATTTTTATGGTAACACCTTCATCAGCAGAGGGCATCGGACTGATGTCGTCAACCTGTTCCCAGCCACCTTCCTGACAATAGAAATGATAGTTGAGTATCCTGGAAAGTGGATGATAACCTGCCAAGTCAGTGATCACCTCCAAGGTAAAAAGGATGGAGGCCAGTGTGGAAATGCTTACAGTTGGTACAGTTAAACCACACAGTCAATGGTGTTCATTCAGTGCATGCTATTGGATGGATTCTTGTCTGTGTTATATTTATTCCAATTAAATATTCAACATAGGAAAATGTATAATGCCTATTTGGCATCTTATTGACATATATTTATTAATTAATTACCTCCTTATGAACCAGGTAAGAGGTGATTGAAAAAATTGATAAGACCTTCCTGGAACCTGGAATCTAGTAGTTAAATATAGTTACACATTTACAAAAGAATAAAATGTGAGGCAGAATGATAAATGCTCTTTGAGCTTTGTCACTTAACTGGAACAGTCAGAGAGACTACCTAAGGAGGGGGTCCCTAATCTGAGCCTATAAATATGGGTAGGAATTTGATAGATGAGGAATAAGAAAAAGGCTTTCCGAGTAGGGGAAGCAGCATGAACTGGGAAAAACACATGGGCAGTTCTAAATAGAATAAAATTTACAATCAGAAATGGGAATTTCTAGATAATCTGGACCAACCAGAAAGGGATTTCTAGATAATCTGGGCTACTCCCCTATCCAATTCTTGAATTCCCTTTTGGACATCTCTTAAAAAAATTTTTTTTAAATTTTATATTGGAGTATAGTTGATTTATGTATGATGTGTTAGTTTCAGGTGTACAGAAAAATGAGTTATACATAGTCAAACATCTATTCTTTTTCAGATTCTTTTCCCATGTAAGTTTCCCATATTACAGAATACTGAATATAGTTACTTGTGCTCTACAGTTGGTCCTTGTTGATGATCTATTTTATGTGGAGTCGTGTGTATAGCCCTAGCCTAGTAATTGTAGCAGCCCATTTCATCTCTGGGCTGCTCTTTGAGAGTTCTTCTTAATATTGAGAAGCAATCCAATGACAGGTGCAAAATCCTTTGAAAGGTGAATGATAAGCATTTGTTGACTTAAATACCTGTTGAATGATTCAGTCCAGGTTCCTTGGGACCACATGGAATAAGTCTACTTAGCTGGACCTTAGGCTCATGTCAGAGGAGTGACGAAGCAGAAGTTTTAGAGAGGCAGTTTGGGCCTCAGGGGAGCAGTTTTGAATGGCAAGGCTAAGGAACGTCTGGAAGGTAATGCATGCATGCATGCTGAGTCCCTTCAGTTCTGTCGACTCTTGGCGACCCTACAGACTGCAGTCCATCAGGTGCCTCTGTGGGATTCTCCAGGCAAGAATACTGGAGTGGGTTGCCACGCCCTCCTCCAGGGGATCTTCCCAACCCAGGGACTGAACTCACGTATATTACTTCTCCTGCATTGGCAGGTGGGTTCTTGACCTGGGAAGCCCCTGGAAGGTAATAGTGAGCCCTTTTAGTTCATTAGACACAGTGATTTAGGAAGATTTAGGAAGCTAAATATGTCTTCGTGCAGAGAAGATTCAGTGAAGAGATTCTGGCTACTGGATGCCAGTTAAGAAATATTGGCAACATTACAGATACGACATATTACAGGTTTGGCCTAGGAAGAGAAAAAGAAAAATGTTATCAGTTGGATAAACATGGAGTAAATAATGTATGATTCAATTTGGATCATAACTACACACAGTCACTACAAGGACAGCTATGCAGCACTTCAGGGCTGCTTTCATAACACGTTTTTATCCCCCTCAAACTTAAAGCAAACTTCAAACTTGTCCACTAGGTTATTCCAGTTAAATTCAATCGGCAAATGTTGAGTTGCTCAGTTAATACGTATCAGACACTCTCCTGAGAAGACAAAGGTGAACATGACAGCTACCATTCTCCACCCCCACTCCAGACTTTATTGAGGTATAATTGACAAATAGGAATTGCATATGAATTCCTTGATATTTTGATATAAGGTGTAAACTCTTTAAACTACACACAAGCTAATTAATATATCAACCACCTCACATAGTTCAACTTTGTGATGTTGGTGATGGTGAGAGCACTTGAGATCTCAAAGAATACAAAGTTTCAGTTATGCAAGACAAATGGGTCCTTGAGATCTAATGGTGACTACTATCAACAATACTGTGTTGTATACTTGAGATTCCCGAAAAGGGTAGATTGTAGATGTTCTCCACAGAAGATCCTTAAATTTGAAAAGAAATTAGTTTTTTTTCTTTTTTTAAAACATTCTTTTATTTTAACTGGAGGCTAATTCCTTTACATTATTGTATTGGTTTTGCCATACATTGACATGTATCAAGGCATTAGCAGCCATTTGAAATTAGTTAGATTCTTAAATTTGGCCAGTAGTTGTACACGTAAGCTGGAATACAGTACTGAAATACAGCATTTACTAAATTGTCCATACCCTCGGAGAAAATGTTTAGAATTGGAAGATATATATAATTCAATTTTAAAATTAGCAATCACCTCTAGAGATAATGGTGTGACATTTTGATGAATATCTTCCCTATTTTCTAGACCTTTATATATAAATACATAGTCTTTCCAAACTTTACAGTTTGATAACTGAACAACAGTATCACTTGATTACTATTAAAGTTGAACTTTTTTGTTTGTTTGTTCTTGGGCCAATAGTATTTCTTTTGTGAATAACCTATCAATGTTTTGCTCATTTTCTGTTGAAATATTTACTTTTTTCTTTCTTATTTATCAAAGATATTTACGTATTAATCTTTTGTCATATGTGTTAAAACACTCCTCTACCCACTGTTTACTTTTACTTTTAACTTTGTTTATGGTTCTACTTTCTGTACAAAAGTTTGAAATGTCCATGAAGTCAAGTGAATCAGTCTATTCTTCCTCTATGACTGCTTTTGGAGCATTTGTACATTGGCTCTTGGTTTTCCTCTGTTTTATAGCTGGCATGCTGGGGCAATACAATGTTGGTAACTGCAAAAGTGGTATTTCTCACCCCAAGATGAAGGGTCAACAGAGACACTACTTTATAGCGGCTGAAAAAATTCTTTGGGATTATGGTCCTCAAGGCTATGACAAATTCAGTGGTCTTCCCCTAAAGGCCTCTGGCAGGTAAGCTCTCTTTGCTGATGTTTCTGAGCCTCTCATAAGAGAGGCATCTGTTAGGCTTTTTGCTGTGATCTCATTTGTGTTCTAGGCACTGTTCTCACGAGTACATACTGCATAAATGGCATAATAGCATCATTTAAGGAGCTCTGAGTCCCATAATGTATATGCTGCTGAGAATTGTAGATACAATTGTATGTACTGCAGATAACTGCAGAGTATCTCAGAGCTATGGTTTTTCCAATAGTCATGTATGGATGTGAGAGTTGGACTACAAAGAAAGCTGACCAGTGAAGAACTGATGCTTTTGAACTGTGGTGTTGGAGAAGACTCTCAAGAGTCCCTTGTACAGCAAGGAGATCTAACCAGTCTATCCTAAATATTCACTGGAAGGACTGATGCTGAAGCTGAAACTCCAATACTTTGGCCACCTGACGTGAAGAAGTGACTCACTAGAAAAGACCCTGATGCTGGGAAAGATTGAAGGTGGGAGGAGAAAGGGACAACAGAGGATAAGATGGTTGGATGGTATCACTGACTCGAAGAACATGAGTTTGAGTAAGCTCCGGGAGTTGGTGATGGACAGGGAAGCCTGGTGTGCTGCTGTCCATGGGGTCACAAAGAGTTGGATACAACTGAGCGACTGAACCGAACTGAACTATTGCTTTAAGGTTTGCTGGCAAAATCAAAGCACTGGATTCATGTATTCATCCATCAAACACTTCAGAAGCATCTACGATGTGCAAGCTGCAGCATAAAGTGCCATGAGAGTTACTGAGCTGACAGAGAACAGACTAAGGTCTTCCACGTATTAAGCAGACAATTTTGAAGGGGGAATAAGTCAGGACTCTATTTCAGGGAGATGAAACAGCCAAGGAAGGTTACCTTTTTTGGTTCAAGGACAGCCTGATATAAGTGAAGCCCCTTCTGCCCAGACTTCATATTCCTCCCTGTCCAGTACAATGCCACTTTCCCCCTTCAAAATCTAACTCTACTGTAACTTCTTAAGTAAAGTCTCACTGACACCTGAATAATTTTCTCTGGGCTTCCATAGCATGTAATATTTTTCAAATTGAATCTAACAATTTATTAAGTGGATGAAGACCCATGTGACGTTTATTGTAGGATCATATGCCAATATGTCTGGGAAAGCATTCCAAAAAATACAGTATGATATCAACAAGTATTGCTCTTACCCTATAATCCTTTTCATGTTTGAGGGAATGTTTAAAAAATTGTCTTTATGATCAATAAGATTCTTTTTACTTCCTTCATTATAAATTTCATTCATTCTTCCACCAAAGTGATAACATTTAACCTTGCCTAAAGAATTTGTGTGACCACCTATGAAAAACTCTTTGATATCAACATTCCCTATTGACTAGCATTTTCCCATAAACAGAATAGTGAAAATTAACATTGAGAATTATGTCTTAGAAGCCTTCCAAAATTAGAAAGCACCTTATAAAATATGAAATATCAAGCTATATTCAATGGATATTTAGTGTAATATGTGAAAACACTATGTACTAAGTGACATGAGAGATGCAGGAAGGTCTAAGATAATGTCCCCGATCTCAGGTACAGAAAGAAGCTGAATATACAGGAGAAGAGAAGTGACTTTGCAAGTTACAAATAAGATTAAGATGAGCTGTCCAGACAGTGAGTTCTCTGGGCATGTAGAGAGAGTGAAGACAGCCAGAAATACGTCACAAAAGAAGGGAAACTAAGGTAGAGTCTTTTGAATGATAGAATTTATGCAAGTGAATTTGAAAGAGAGGGAAATTTTAGATGCAGGGGTTACTGCAAAGCATCTGCCATAAAGCAGAGTGACGAGAGCAGAGTGAATGACAGGTGAGGGGTTTGCGTGGGGCATGAGCACTTCCACAGAGCAGTGGAGAGAGGGCCGGAGCAAACCGGATGTCCTCTGCAGAGGTCCTCCAGTCTGTCTGAGCTTTACTTGATTGGCAATGGGAGCAACTGGAGATTTTGGAGCAGATAAGATGACAATGAAAATGACTATTTTAAAGGTTTTGGAGTATCAGTGCGTATGCTGAGAAAAAAACTCAAGGGAGCCAATGTGAGATAGAGGATGCTGCACAGATAGATAGGAGGCTGATACTATGGTCTAAACACAAGGCGAGGAGCACACGCATGCAGTGTGGTTGTGGGAAGAAAGGAAAGGAAAAGATGAAATAAAGGTGAAGGAAAGGAAGGTTACACAGTCAGGATGAACAAGATAAGAGGAAGAGGCAGAAGAAGAAGACACAGCCGGCATGTCTGCAAGAGCGGTGGTACCAGTGACAGAAGCAGAGGAGGGATAGTACTCGTTGGAAGTTATGTTATTGTAATTCACAGGTTTGAAATTTGGTATTTCGTGTATATAGTTTATATGGTAACTCCACTGATTAACCTACTCGGTTCACTAGATACTCCATTCCTTACTCATGCCAGATATCAGAGCTTACTATTTGCAGAGACTATTCATAGTGACGTCAGCAAGAGAGAGAGGGATGCTCATTCTGCAAAGAAAACAGTTAGCTCTTTGTTACTTTGTAGCACGCCATCTGGGACTCCAATATTGGTAAGTAAGGAGTTTACCTGTGCCTCCTTCGGTTGCTGGACCTCTGGGGAAGAAAGTACAATGGCTAAGAGAGAAATGAGCTTGAGCAGCAAACAGCTTCTGAAGACTTTTAAGGCTGGTTGATTATTTCTGGGAACTTGGCTGAAGACTGTGCTATCTTTTCTGGGGAGATGGGTGGATGAATGGGCTAGAGACAATACAATAAAGCTCCATAATTAAGGCATTTAATTATGGATGTGCGGAGGTGTATTCCCAGTCAACTCCCTTCTCTTTCCACAGTGACTCTGAGCACTACTTCACATAAGGCGACAACAGAATAGGAGGGAAATACTGGAAGGCTCGGTACACAGAGTATGTTGATGCAACTTTTACTCGAAGAAAGAGATTCTCTGAGGCAGAAGCCCACCTTGGAATTCTGGGTACAGTGAAATATCTGTCACATTTGGAACGAGGGAGATGTTTCAGTGGGACGTGTAATCTAATAGGGAGTGACTCTTCTGCTTCCATTCACTTCTCTGTCTCTTTTCATCTCTTCCTCCTCCTTTCAACATTTCTTAGGTCCCGTCATCAAGGCAGAGGTGGGTGACACTCTGTTAGTGACATTTGCCCACAAAGCTGACAAGGTCTACAGTATTTTGCCCCATGGTGTGATCTATGACAAAGCTTCTGATGCAGCCCCAAACGTAGATGGTAAGTCCTAGTGTGTGCCTTGGGAGGATCCTGGGCCCTTTACTTGGCAGCCCTGTGAGCTTGAGCAGCTATTTCAACTTTCTGAACCTTACTGTTCTCCTCTCTCAAGTACAGAGAATGATGCTCACTTCACAGGGCTTTGGGAAGGGATAGATGGGCTTCCTTGGTGGCTCAGACAGTAAAGAATCTGCCTGCCATGCAGGAGACCTGCGTTCAATCCCAGGGTCAGGAAAATCCCCTGGGGAAGAGAATGGCTATCCATTCCAGTATTCTTTCGTGGAGAATTCCATAGATAGAGGAGCCTGGGGGGCGCTACATACAGTCCATGGGGTCGCAAAGAGTCGGACACAACTGAGCGACTCTCACTTCAGACAGAATTCAGGACACGGACTGGCGCACAGTAGATACTTAGGAAATGTTAATGCCATTCCTTTACTCTCAGTCACATAATAAATCTCAAAGTGGGTTACTTTCACTGTCTCACTCCTCTAAGATGGAGAGTTTTCTGCTGCAGTTGCATGGGATTCTCTGGGTAAGGCTAAGGGGAAAATCTGATTTCCGACATTTTGTTGAAATGAAACTCTTACACATGGGCTTTCCTTTGTCTCTATGCGCAGATATTTATTTAAAACTTTTGTGGGCTTAACATCATATATGTATCCCCCAGTCACAGAGGCTGTCTACATGTAAGAAGAGCAGCTTCTACCCAGTGGCTGCAGGAACTATACTTCCATTCATAATACTGTTCTTGGGAAATCCCGGCTGTGTGGGAAGCCTTTCTCATCGCTATAGCAGACACCATGACTTCTGAGATACTTCTTTATTCCCAAGTATGAGGCTGGTCCCAGTCCAGAGCAGGCTTTGTGGTGCTGGGGAGGGAACAGAGAAGGAAAGGATGGAGGCAGTATTCCCCAATTCCCTAGTCTTCCCCACCCTGTACCCCCTGCCTGCTGCAGCAACGTCTCCCGTGCCCGCATTCTCTTCCTTGGTCAAAATGCTCACGATGACTTTTGCAGAAAGAACCGTAATGACAGCTGAAACCTGTTGTACATCTCAGAAAACTTACTGCGTACCTGTTTGCAAGCCCTGGACAAAATGCAGGAAGTCTCTGACCTCAGTCTAGTTGAAGAGATTCAATGTGTTCATTTGACAATACAATGTGAAGGTCAAGTACAAAGTCTTTGGAATCAGCCCTGGGTTTAATCCCAGATCTTCCATTTACCAGCTTTGTTACCTTGTGCCTTTGCTTACCTCCTCTAACTTGGAGTTATTTGGGTTATTTCCTAGTTCAACCTTCTAGATTTAAAACTCTGTAAAGGTAGGTCTCTTGTTTAACTTCTTGGGGTATCCTCTGAACCGCTAAATATAGTAAATTCCACATCATAGAAGGTATTAAATGATATTTTATGGATTTACATTTATATATAAATGGGTAATTATCAGCCTTTAAGATAATTTAAAGACAATTATCACTCTTTTAATATTTGCTAAACTTGAGATTTGAGTAAGAAGTAGTATCTATGAAGATATTAAGCATAAACTGTGAAAAAGATAGTCCTTTGATATATAAGCATCTATCTCGTAAAACAGCAGATGGTGGCACTGACCTCTGATAGCATACAGTGGAAACAACTGTCCTTCCACAAAGCACATCATCAGACAGAGAGGCATCCTGAGCTGGAAGACCCAGTCTGACAAGTTTCTCATTCCTGGCTGTTGCTTTGAATAGCTGTTTTACTTGTCTCCGCAGGATTTCTGAAGCCAGGGGCACATGTTAAGCCAGGTGAGATCTTCACATACAGGTGGACGGTGCCTGAAAGTGTTGGCCCAACAGCTGATGACCCACCCTGTCTGACTTATCTTTACTTCTCAGCGGTTGAACCAATCAAGGACACGAGCTCTGGCCTTGTAGGGCCTTTGCTAGTCTGTAAAAGGGGCGTTCTCAATGCTGATGCAACACAGGTAGGCCTCAAAGGTCGCCGGGCTCACAGGGTTGTCTGTGAGGGAGGTCAGGACTGTGGCTAGAGAGTGAATAGTAATCGTCCATTACAAAAGTGAATTTTTTCCTCAGTGCTACTTCTACATAATGAAGATTTTATTTTATTTTTCATAAATTTAAGATGCAAATTTTAATTTAAGTTAATTTTACTGTAAATTGAAGACCTGAAAGTTACTGATGCCTATGCAGAAAGCCAGGATCTCTGCTTGTTTGGCTGGAATTTGGTGACTCTTTCCCTGGGCTTTGCTTTGATTCTAGAATCTCCGGAGACCTATATAGAATGTAAATTAGGATATTTTGGGGGGCAGGGGGCAAATTTTCTCAAGGGCTTCCCAGGTGGTGCTAGTGATACAGAATCTGCCTGCTAATGCAGGTAGACACAAGAGTTGCAGGTTAGATCCCTGAGTCAGGAAGATCCCCCGGAGGAGGGCATGGTAACCCACACCACTATTCTTGCCTGCAAAATCCCATAGACAGAGAAGCCTGGCAGGCTGCAGTCCATATGGTTGCACAGAGTCGGACAAGACTGACGCAACTTAGCGCGCATGCAATTTTCTCAAATTTGTCTACACATTAAACTTACCTGTCCCCCCACCTATAAAAAAAAAACCTGGAGCCCTTTTAGACATCCTTTATTCAGGTGTTTCAGACCAATTAAGTCAGAATCTCCAGGTGATTCCAATGTGCAACCAAGTTTGACAATCACTGTAGCTCAGCACTATAATCTAGGAGTTAATCACTATGACCAAAGAAACAAGGAAACAAGTAGATATTTTCTTGCAAGTCCCAATTTAGAGGCTTTAGATTAAGCCACACTGATTGCGGTGGCAAAGCATAGCATTTCAAGCTATATCTACATGATATTAAACACACTGATAGAAAGAGGGAAAGTCAGCAACTTAATCATTTTGAATTACTTTACCAATCAGAAATAGCAGGCTATTTGTTTAAATGGTATATTTTATATTTGGCATTAATCCTAGTTCTGTAGAAAAGAAGAACCATTAGGATGTATATATAGATAGAAAGAAAATTATGATAAGGAGCAGGCCCACATGACTATGGAGGATGACAAGTTTCAAGATATGCAGGGCGAGTCACAGAAAGAGACTCAGGAGACCCAAAAGGGCAGCAGGGTCTTGAAAGGAAGAGGCTGTGTTTGAGTTTGAGTTCAAAGGCAAGCAAAAGATGATGTTCCAGTTCAAAGGCAAGAAGAATCACCTTTTAATTGTGAAAGGGTCAGATTTTTTGTTGTTCTGTTAAGGCCTTCAAATGACTGGATGAGGCTCCCCCACACTAGGGAGGGCAATCTTCTTCACTTAGTTGCTGGATCAAATGTTAATCTCATCCAAGCACACCCTCATGGAAATATCTAGAAATATGTTTGACCAAATATCTGGGCACCCGAACTAGTTGACACAAAGTTAATGACTACACAGGGTCCTATACCTACCTTCTAGCCTCCTCCTGGGCTAATTTCCCCTTTCACAGACCCAGTTGCCGTACAGATGACTCGGATGATGAGGCTCTCCGACCAAATCCCTCTCAGTGGTTCCTTCTCATCCTGTGGACAAACACGGCCACGGTTAATAACAGTTAACACCAGGCACTTAGTATTTGCTAGAGGATACATCGAATATAGTATCAAATTTAGCCCTCCAGAAAATATGAAGTAGGGACAACTCATATCCTCATTTTGCAAATGAGGGAATTAGGACTTGGAGAAGACAAGTCATTTCTCTCGGTTGTCATAACATGTAAGCAGAATGGCACTAGAACCCAATATCTTTCCAAATATATTTGATCCCTTATTCCCCCTCCAGTTTTAATATTTTATCTTGAAAAATCTTAGGCCTACATTGTTTCTTTCCATAGCCCATGATCTAAAACTATTGCCTTCTAAAACGCCATGTGATAAAAGCAGTAAGTGTCCATAAGGTATAGGAAGAACGTAAAGCAAAGAATACCTTACCTTCAATGAGGAGTTAAGAAAGCATCACAGAGCTGGGACAGCTAAGCTGCCCCTTGAAGTTGGATTAGGGTGGCAGACCATCAGTGTTAAGGGAGAACATGCATCAAGGTCAGAGGCCTGCTGAACACAGCAAGTTCAGATTGCTGCAAGGATCTTGGGCTTGCTTTGGTTCAGGTGTCAGGAGGGAACGTCCAAGAGATGAGGCTGAAAAGGTAGGCAGGGACCAATCACTGTGAATTACATTGTATTGTCCATATTGAGAAGGAGAGAGATGTGATCCGATGGCACTGGTGAGGGTCCCTCTGGAGTAGACGACAGGATGAAGCGTAGATTGAGAGGGAGTCTGTTAGAGGTGGGAAGATGGTTGAGAGACAGAAAACACAGTACTTCTCTGGTTCAGCTTTAAAGAAGAGTAGATTTTGACAATTCAATATGCTTTGTGGTCAGTAATATTCAAATAGATGGTTTAGGAATATCCACAATGGGAATTAGTCCTTCATTATCAACTCAATATAATTTAGCAAAGCCATGAATTACTTGAATTCATTATCTCACTCAAAAACATATATTAAGTGCCTAGTTTTCCAGGCATTTTTGTTGGAACTGGGAATTCAGAGAGATACCCAAAACTTCCCTACCCTATCAAAGCCTACATTACAGTGGGACAGCAGTCACACATTTAAGTGCATACATAAACTATTTTAGGTGGAGATTAGTGCTATGAAGAAGAGTGGAGTGTGGAAAGGTGAGTGAGTTTGCAGGCAGGAGGGAAGATGAGGGACTTTTAGCTAGGTTGGGGCAAAGGCACTCCGGGGAGGTGATATTGGTGCAGGGAATGGAAGGGAATAAGGGAGGGAGCCAGGCAAGACCTAGGAGAACCTTCTAGACAATGGGAACAGCATGTGAAAAGGTCTTGAGGCAGGAATGAAGTAGGTGTGTTCACAGAAGAGCAAAAGACCAGGGTGGCTGGAGTGAGCTAGGGTGTGAATACAAGGAGATGAGGTCAGAGAGGCCGAGGGCAGGACACGGAGTTGAAAGTGACAAAAAGAGCATGGTGCCTGAGAACAGGAGAACCGCAGATTAGGAAAACTTCTGAACAGGGACTTACTTCCTCTGAGGAGGTCACATGGGGAGGGAAAAGGATATAATGAGGAAGATGAATTTATTGGGTGTAGAATGAATTGATCGGAATCTTGATTTCCAAAATGATCCAGCAAATCTATGGCTGATGTTGATCCTCATTTACTTTGTGTTACTTCGTGTTAACTTTGAAAGCAAAGTAGAGCTAAGAAGTCCTCCAAGCATTCATTCATTTCTTTCTTCTCTGTAGAAAGGAATAGACAAGGAATTTTACCTACTAATCACAGTCTTTGATGAGAATCTGAGCAGGTATCTTGATGAAAATATTCAGAAGTTTACCTGGCATCCCTCCAGCGTTGACAAGGAGGACAAAGAATTTGTGAAGTCCAACCGAATGCACGGTATGAAAAATTGTTTCCTCTTGTAAAGTCAAATTATAATCACATTTGAAGTGAAAATGTGTGGAATGCTTTAATTATCTTAAGCTTGGTTTCTTGGGTATTGTCCTTGGTCATGACTGAAATATGCTGTGGCTTCAGCCTCACAAGGCATGGTGAAACTTCTCCATCTCAAGAGATGTGAAACTTAATTAATACTTCTAAAGCACTTCATCAGCTTTAGATAAAATAATACAAAATCTGAACTAGCAAAGGTCACAGTACATAATAAACATAGAAAATTACTGTTATATATCTGTGGGTGTATATACAGATATATATATATATATATATAAAATTTCATCCCAGAGCAACAGAATACACATTCTTTTCAAGTGCAAACAGAACATTCTCCAGGATAGATTATACGCTAAGTCACTAAACAAGCCTCTGTAAATTTAAGAAAACTGAAAACACATCAAGCACCTTTTTTGAAAACAATACTATATAAGACTGGAAATTAACTTTGAGAAAAAAACTACGAAAAAAAACACAACAGGTGAAGGCTGAACAATATACTACTAAACAACCAATGCATCACTGAAGAAATCAAACAGGAAATGAAAAAATACCTAGAGATAAATGCAAATGAAAACATGACAATCCAAAACTTATGAGATAGCAAAAACAGTTCTAAAACAGAATTTAAAAGCTTACTTCAGGAAAAAAGAAAAATTTCAAATAAAACCAGAAATAAGTGAATAGAGACAAAAATAGAAAGGATCAATGAAATTAAAAGCTGGTTCTTTGAAAAGTTAAATAAAACTGATAAATTTTTAACCAGATTCATCAAGAAAAAAAAATGGAGAGGACCCAGATCAATAAAATCAGAAATGAAAAAGGAGAGGTTACAAAAACACCACAGAAATATAAAGGATCATAAAAGACTAATACAAGCATCTATTTGCCAATAAATGGACAACCTGGAAGACATGGACAAATCTTTAGAAATGTACAATCTACTAAGACTTAATCAGGAAGAAATAGAAAATATGAATAGACCACTTATCAGTAAAGAAATTAAGTCAGTAATTTAAAAACTACCAGCAAACAAAAATCCAGGATCAGATGACTTCACCATATGGTAAAATTGGAATTCTACCGAATATTTAGAGAAGAGTTAACACCTACATTTTAAAACTATTCCAAATAATTGCAGAGGAAAAAATGCTTCCAAACTCATTCTATTAGTCCACCATCACCCTGATACCAAAACCAGACAAAAGTATCACACAGAAAAAGGAAAATTACCGGCCAAAATCACTGGTGAACATAGATGCAAAAATCCCCAACAAAATATTAACCAACTGAATCTAATAATGCATTAAAAGGATAATGTACGATGATCAAGTAGAATTATCTTAGGGATGCAAGGATTTTTCAATACCCACAAAACAATCAATGTGGTCTACCACATTAACACGCTGAAGAGTAAAAACAGTATGGTCCTCTCAATAGATCCAGAAAAAGCTTTTGACAAAGTTCACCACCCATTTTTGATAAAAAATTCTCCAGAAAGTGGGCATAGAGGGAACATACCTTAATATAATAAAAGCCAACTGTGACAAATTCACAGCCAACATTATACTCAATGGTGGAAAGCGGAAAGCAGGTCCTCTAAGATTAGGAACAAGACAAGGATACCCACTCTTGCCAGTTTTATTCAACGTAATGATGGAAGTCTAAGTCACAGTAATCCAAAGAAAAGGACATAAGTCATCCAAATTGGAAAGGGAGAAGTAAAACTATTACTGTTTTCAGGTGGCATACAATACACAGAAAATCCTAATGAAGTCACCAGAAAACTACTAGAGCTCATCAATGAATTTAGGAAGGCTGCAAAATACAAAATTAATATACAGAGATCTGTTGCATTTATACACACTAACAGTGCATTATAAGAAAGAGAAATTAAGAAGACAATCTCACTTACCATCTCATCAAAAAGAATAAAAGACCTGGGAATAAACCTATCTTGAGAGGCAAAGGACTTGTACTCAGAAAACTATATGACATTGATGAAGGAAACTGAAGATGGAAAAGACGAAAACAGATGACAAAGATATACTGTGATCTTGGATAGGAAGAATCAATATTTTTGTTTGTTTGTTTTTGGTTTTTTGTTTTCAGTTTTATTTATTTTTTTACTTTACAATATTGTATTGGTTTTGCCATGCATTGACATGAATCTGCCCCGGGTATACATGTGTTCCCCATCTTGAACCCCACTCCTATCTCCCTCCGCATCCCATCCCTCTGGGTCATCCCAGTGCACCCGTCCTGAGCATCCTGTATCATGCATCAAACCTGGACTGGCGATTCGTTTCACATATGATAATATACATGTTTCAATGCCATTCTCCCATATCATCCCACCCTCGCCTTCTCCCACAGAGTCCAAAAGACTGTTCTATACATCTGTGTCTCTTTTGCTGTCTTGCATACAGGGTTATCATTACCATCTTTCTAAATTCCATATATATACTTTAGTATCCTGTATTGGTGTTTTCTTTCTGGCTTACTTCACTCTGTATAATAGGCTTCAGTTTCATCCCTCATTAGAACTGCTTCAAATGTATTCTTTTTAATTGCTGAGTAATATTCCATTGTGTATATGTACCACAATTTTCTTATCCATTCTTCTGCCGATGGACATCTCGGTTGCTTCCATGTCCTGGCTATTATAAACAGTGCTGTGATGAACATTGGAGTACACGTGGCTCTTTCAATTCTGGTTTCCTCAGAGTGTATGCCCAGCAGTGGGATTGCTGGGTCACATGGCAGTTCTATTTCCAGTTTTTTAAGGCATCTCCACACTGTTCTCCATAGTGGCAGTACTAGTTTGCATTCCCACCAACAGCGTAAGAGGGTTCCCCTTTGTCCACACCCTCTCCAGCATTTATTGCTTGTAGACTTTTGGATAGCAGCCATTCTGACTGGCGTGAAATGGTACCTCATTGTGGTTTTGATGTGCATTTCTCTGATAATGAGTGATATTGAGCATCTTTTCATGTGTTTGTTAGACATCGGTATGTCTTCTTAGGAGAAATGTCTGTTTAGTTCTTTGGCCCACTTTTTGATTGGGTCGTTTATTTTTCTGGATTGAGCTGCAGGAGTTGCTTGTATATTTTTGAGATTGATTCTTTGTCAGTTGCTTCGTTTGCTATTATTTTCTCCCATTCTGAAGGCTGTCTTTTCACCTTGCTTATAGTTTCCTTTGTTGTGCAGAAGCTTTTAATTTTAATTAGATCCCATTTGTTTATTTTTGCTTTTACTTCCAATATTCTGGGAGGTGGGTCATGGAGGATCCTTCTGTGATTTATGTCCGAGAGTGTTTTGTCTATGTTCTCCTCTAGGAGTTTTATAGTTTCTGGTCTTACATTTAGATCTTTAATCCATTTTGAGTTTATTTTTGTGTATGGTGTTAGAAAATGATCTAGTTTCATTCTTTTCCAAGTGGTTGACCAGTTTTCCCAGCACCACTTGTTAAAGAGATTGTCTTTTCTCCATTGTATATTCTTGCCTCCTTTGTCAAAGGTAAGGTGTCCATAGGTGCGTGGATTTATCTCTGGGCTTTCTATTCTATTCCTTTGATCTATATTTCTGTCTTTGTGCCAGTTCCATACTGGCTTGATGACTGTGGCTTTGTAGTAGAGACTGAAGTCCGGCAGGTTGATTCTCCCAGTTCCATTCGTCTTTCTCAAGATTGCTTTGGCTATTTGACGGGTATTTTTGTATTTCCATACAAATTAAAGCGTCTGCCTCCAATGCGGGAGACCCGGGTTCGATCCCTGGGTCGGGAAGATCCCCTGGAGAAGGAAACGGTAACCCACTCCAGTATTCTTGCCTGGAGAATCCCATGGACGGAGAAGCCTGGTAGGCTACAGTCCACCGGGTCGCAAAGAGTCAGACACGACTGAGTGACGGAATGGAAATGGATACAAATTGTGAAATTATTTGTTCTAGTTCTGTGAAAAACACCGTTGGTAGCTTGATAGGGATTGCATTGAATCTATAGATTGCTTTGGGTAATATACTCATTTTTACTATATTGAAGGAATCAATATTTTTAAATGACCGTTCTGCTCAAGGCAATCTACAGATTCAATGCAATCTCTATCAAAATATCAAGGGCATTTTTCACAGAACTAAAACAAATAATTTTAGAATTTGTATAGACATACAGAAGACCCCAAAAAGCCAAACGAATCTTGAGAAAGAACAGAGCTGAAGGACTCAATGCTGACTGACTGCAGATAATCAAGGGGCTTCCCGGGTGCTAGTGGTAAAGAATCTGCCTGCCAATGCAGGAGACATAAGGGACACAGCATTCGATCCCTGGGTTGGGAAGATTCCCAGAGGAGGGTAAAGCAATTTACTCCAGTATTCTTGCCTGGAGAATCCCATGGATAGAGGAGCCTGGAGGGCTACAGTCCATAGGGTCACAAAGAGTTGGACATGACTGAAGTGGCTTAGCATAGTAATCAAAATAGTTTGGCACTGGCACAAACCCAGACACAGATCAATGGAACAGAATAGGCTAAAAATAAACCCATGTGCTTCTGTAAATTACTCTATGACAAAGGAGGCAAGAATATAGAAAGGAGAAAAGACAGTCTCTACAATAATTGTTTCAGGGAAAACTGGACAACTACATGTAAAAGAATGAAATTAGAAGATTCTCTAACACCAGTATACAAAAATAAAATGAATGAAAGATCTAAATGTAAGACTGGATACAGTGAAATTCGCAGAGAAAAACAGAGGCAGAACACTCTTTGACATAAATCCCAGCAATAGTTTTTTGGATCTGTCTCCTAAAGAAAAAAAAGTAAAAATAAGCAAATGAGATCTAATTAAATTGAAAAGCTTGTGCACAGCAAAGGAAACCATCAACAAAATGAAAAAACAACCTACTGAATGGGAGAAAATGTTTGCAAATGATATGCCTGACAAGAGATTAATAGTCAACAAATATAAGCAACTTGTACAACTCAAGATCAAACAAACAAACAATATGATTAAAACCAATACAATATTGTAAAGTAATTAGCCTCCAATTAAAATTTTAAGAAAAATGGGGCAGAAGAACTGAAGAGACATTTTTTCCAAAGAGGAAATGCAGATGGCCAACCAACAGGCACCTGAAAAGATGCTCAACAACATTGCTCCATCAGAGAAATGCAAATCAAAACCACAATGAGATATCAGCTCACGTCAGAATAGCTATCATCAAAAAGAACACAAACAGCAAATGTTAGAGAGGTTGTGGAGAAAAGGGGACCGTTATACACATTGGTGGAAATGTAAGTTGGTGCAGCCATTGTGAAAAACAGTATGGAAGTATCTCAGAAAAATAAAACTAGAACTACCATATGACCCAACAATTTCAGTTCTGGAAAC
Source organism: Moschus berezovskii (assembly GCF_049115385.1). NCBI lineage: Eukaryota > Metazoa > Chordata > Mammalia > Artiodactyla > Moschidae > Moschus > Moschus berezovskii. The sequence continues at coordinate 52,171,331 of NC_142484.1, forward strand.
AAAAACCCCAAAACCACTAATTCAAAATGATGCATGCAGCCCAATGTTCATGTATATATACATACATACATACATATACATATATATATGTAAGGAATAAAACTCAGACATAAAAAAGGAATGAAATTCTGCCATCTACAACTACATGGATGGAACTAGAGAATATTATGCTTAGTGAAATAAGTCAGACATAGAAAGACAAATATCGTATGCTTTCACTTTATATGTGGAATCTAAAACATAGAACAAATGAATACACACAACAACAATGAAAAAACAGATTCACAGATACAGAGAACAAACTAATGGTTATCGGTGGGGAGAGGAAAGGGTGAAGGGGTAAGATAAGGCTATGGGATTAAGAAAAAAAACTGCTATGAATAAAATAAATAAGCTACAAGGGTATACTATACAACATATGGAAATATTGCCATTATTTTATATTAACTTTAAATGGAGTATAATTTATAAACATATTGAGTCACCATGTTATACACTTAAAACTAATATAATATTATAAATCAAATATGTTTCAATAAAAATTTATTTCAATGCCTAAAGCAAACATGGCAAGATAACAGACCTTGTTTTAAGACCAAGCATAGCATCTATTTATTGCCTTTAAACATTATGAGAAAATAGTGAAATAGCCTTCCCCTTCTCTCCTAAAGAAGTGCAAAAGAATGTCTCTCTTTCTCCCATGGAAGCCTAAAAATGTTCAAGGCTCCAAGTGACCCACAGCACCAGCTCAGAATTCTGTGGTCTCGGATGCTCTGTTGCAACTGAACCCCTTCTTGGACCAATGGAAAACAAGGATTAATGCACTTCCAACATCATCTTCTACAACAATAATTTGTTATAACTGAAGACAAAATTTGTTCCCAACCTTTCTAATAGCCCATATAAAGGTAAACTAAGCTATAAATTAGGAAACATAGCAATTCCTTAATGGAAAAGCTAGGGTGCAAAAGGAATCTATATACAGAGAAGCCTATATATAGAAAACAGAAAGCAACCTAATGGATCATGTCAAATCCAGTCCCTTGCTGGTTTGGCAATTTGAAATACATCTGTATATTTTAAACCTGCAGAATATGTCATGTTTAAGGCAAAATTCAAGGAAATTATGTATTTAGTTTAAGCTTCACGTTAATCATAAATTAAATTTTGTCTCCAGTCTTGCTTGCATGAGTAGGAGAAAGTTGGCCACAATACCAAAGAGAAAATGCCTTACCTGGCATACAGTGTTTGCATTGCTCGTGTTATACAGTCTATGTTCCAATCTGCTTGTTGACTGTATAAATGAATGAATGAATGTTCCAGAAAAAGAGGCTTTTCTGGAGGGGGTGAGGGCATGCCACACAGCTTTGTGGTATCTTAATTCCCTGACCTGGGCCTCCAGCAGTGAGAATGTGGAATCCTAACTGCTGGATCACCAGGGAGTTCCCAGGAAAGAGAAGTGTTAAACTGGAGTTCCTAGGCAACAGAGAATTCTCTACCAGCCAGCCGAGGACTAAATTGTTAGCACAACAATTTACAATGAGATGGAGAGGAGGTCAGAGGGGGGTTCAGGATGGGGAACACATGTACATCCATGGCTGATTCATGTCAATGTATGGCAAAACCACCACAATATTGTCAAGTATTTAGCTTCCAATTAAAATAAATAAATTAAAAAAAATTTACAATGACATCTCTAACATTCAATGGACAAGACAGTTTATTTGCAACAGTATGGTCAAAGATTTCCTTCAGAAAGTGTGATATTCTTCTCAGCAGCTCCAGGCCTTATTGGAACTTCTGCTAATAATTCCAGATATTTGAGTAAAATTACCAAACACCACTCATTCCGCAGATAAAGAAACAAGAGGTAATTTTACTTGACAATGAGATTCTAACAGGAGACCATTTACGTGTGTGGTGGATGGGCTGTAGGAGGAGTGGAGTAGGGGGTGTCTCTCTCCGGGACATCAAGCCTTAGACGAGTTAGGCGCAGTTGCCCCTCAGTGTACTCAGTCATAGCAGTCATCCCCCAGAGGGGCGCATGTAGCCGCTGTCAGTGACTTGAGGTTGATGTCAAAGAGAAAAGCAATTTGCACTTCTTTAGGTACAAAGACTTTTCATATCTAAGTGATCATTATTCAAAGTCTTGTCAGTTATTTTACTGAGGTTGGAAAATCAAAATTATCATAAGGCAAAATTATTTATTCAAGGACTAATCTCTTAAATAATCATGATGGTGTGATCACTCACGTACAGCCAGACATCCTGCAATGTGAAGTCAAGTGGGACTTAGAAAGCATCCCTATGAACAAAGCTAGTGGAGGTGATGCAATTCCAGGTGAGCTATTTCAAATCCTGAAAGATGATGCAGTGAAAGTGTTGCACTCAATATGCCACCAAATTTGGAAAACACAACAGTGGCCACAGGACTGGAAAAGGTCAGTTTTCATTCCAATCCCAAAGAAAGGCAATGCCAAAGAATGCTCAAACTACCGCACAATTGCACTCATCTCACACGCTAGTAAAGTCATGCTTAAAATTCTCCAAGCCAGGCTACAGCAATATGTGAACCGTGAACTTCCAGATGTTCAAGCTGGTTTTAGAAAAGGCAGAGGAACCAGAGATCAAATTGCCAACATCCGCTGGATCATGGCAAAAGCAAGAGAGTTCCAGAAAAACATCTATTTCTGCTTTATTGACTGTGCCAAAGCCTTTGACTGTGTGGATCACAATAAACTGTGGAAAATTCTTCAAGAGATGGGAATCCCAGACCACCTGACCTGCCTCTTGAGAAACCTATATGCAGGTCAGGAAGCAACAGTTAGAACTGGGCATGGAACAACAGACTGGTTCCAAATAGGAAAAGGAGTACGTCAAGGTTATATATTGTCACCCTGCTTATTTAACTTCAATGCAGAGTACATCATGAGGAACGCTGGGCTGGAAGAACCACAAGCTGGAATCAGGGTTGCCGCGAGAAATATCAATAACCTCAGATATGCAGATGACACCACCCTTATGGCAGAAACTGAAAAGGAACTAAAAGCCTCTTGATGAAAGGAAAGAAAAGAGTGAAAAAGTTGGCTTAAAGCTCAACATTCAGAGAACTAAGATCATGGCATCTGGTCCCATCACTTCATGGAAAATAGATGGGGAAACAGTGGAAACAGTGTCAAACTTTATTTTTGGGGGGCTCCAAAATCACCGCACATGGTGATTGCAGCCATGAAATTAAAAGACACTTACTCCTTGGAAGCAAAGTTATGACCTACCTAGATAGCATATTAAAAAGCTGAGACATTACTTTGCCAACAAAGGTCCATCTAGTCAAGGCTATGGTTTTTCTACTGGTCATGTATGGATGTGAGAGTTGGACTGTGAAGAAAGTTGAGCACCGAAGAATTGATGCTTTTGAACTGTGGTGCTGGAGAAGATTCTTGAGAGTCCATTGGACTGCAAGGAGATCCAACCAGTCCATCCTAAAGGAGATCAGTCCTGGGTGTTCATTGGAGTTCAGTTCAGTTCAGTTGCTCAGTCGTGTCCGACTCTCCGCGACCCCATTCATTGGAGGGACTGATGCTAAACCTGAAACCCCAATACTTTGGCCACCTCATGCAAAGAGTTGACTCACTGGAAAAGACTCTGATGCTGGGAGAGATTGAGGGCAGGAGAAGGGGATGACAAAGGATGAGATGGCTGGATGGCATCACCGACTCGACGCACATGAGTTTGGGTGAACTCTGGGAGTTGGTGATGGACAGGGAGGCCTGGCGTGCTGTGATTCATGGGGTCGCAAAGAGTCGGCCACGACTGAGCGACTGAACTGACTGACTGACCCTCTTAAAACTTAGTGTCCCTTCCCCACTCCTCAAATCCCTCTTCACTGATTTGACATGCAAATATAATGTCAACCAATTGTAAGTCTTTCAAGTGATGCAATATCTATAAAATTAGTGAAGGGATGTCTGATAACTTCTAGAATGAAATGCAAAGCCATTGGCAAATGAGGATGTGACAGAATTAAATGAATAACTGAGGAAAAGACACTTAACAAGGGAGATGACAGGATAAGAGCCGGAAAAGAAAATGACTTCCATATCAAGAGTTTAAAAAAAAGACTTTGGGGAAATTCATGAAATCTGTAAATATTTTTTCAAGGATGATGCTCTTTATAATCTGCAAACAAAAATATGAAATGAAGGATATGATACAATGCTATCAAATAATTTTGTCAGAAAAAAATTGCTTCAGAAAACAACCTGTTTATTTCTTATTAATTCTTAGAATTCATGTCCTGTGTATACATTGTTATATAGAACAGTTTCACAGTTTTAGTGTATTTTCATTATTTATTATTAATTTCAGTCTCCATTTAAATTTGATATACCACCTGAGTTTTTCCTAGTACTCTTTATTCTCTGATAATAGGATCTTCTGTAAATTTTTAACTTGAACACCACTGCCTCCATATGCACTGATAATCCTCCACTAAGGTGATGTGTTTTCAGCACATCTACAAAATAATAGTGGGCTCTGCTCTCCTTTTCCTTCCATTTAGCTATTAATGGCTATATGTATGGCAACCAGCCAGGCCTAACCATGTGCAAAAAGGATAGAGTCTCCTGGCATCTGATTGGAATGGGCACCGACACGGACATGCATGGAGTTTATTTTCAAGGGAACACCATCCACCTACGAGGGACTCACCGGGACTCTCTGGCGCTGTTTCTGCATGTCTCCACAACGGCATTCATGCAGTCAGACCGTGCAGGTAAACTTGGCAGGGACAGCTCAGGTGACCAGATTCCTATCTTCAGGCAGGTATTCTTAGGGTCTTCCCCCAGAAGAAACTGGTTGAATCTGGGCATTTCTGGGGGTGCAGAAGGAAACAGAGCCTTGAGTAGAATCAGAGAATCCTAACTATTGTATTTCAAACACATAATGTGAAGGACAGAGGAAAAGCATCTAATAACATCCAGAAAGCAGAAGCAGGAGTCCTCTAAATGACCTGGCCTCACAAATTCTAGGAGAATGCTCTTGATTTCTATCCATGAACAATTCAGCTCCAAGAAAGAGTACTTTTGTTTGCTTGTTTATTCTCTTTAAACACAAACTTCATTTTAGTTGCTGCTCAGAAGCATCAACCAGACATGAGCAGCCTGGTGGTTGCTTCCAGGTTGTAGATGTGAACTTGTCTCCCCTCTCGAGAGATTGATAGTGGTCTCTTGATGAGTCCAAACAGGGACTTGCCTATTGTCATTCTCTTGGGTGCCCAGAAAGCAAGCTGTATTGGATCCGGAGTCCATGGAGAGCCCATCGAAGTGCCAGTACCCATCCCTTCTTTTAGAGATTAACAAGTTAATTAGGTCACTGGGGCATTTTAATAAAAGATAAAGAGTAATATTTGGCAACATATGCTCTCTGATGAAAAAGAAGACTAGTAAATGCTGTGGATATTCAACATGTTTCTCCAAACCAACTTTTTCATTGGTCTTAAAATGAAACCAATATGCTACTCAAGAGAAGTACTTGCCTGCTCTGTCTCCTTTATGAATCGGTATTTACTTCTTTCTGTCACACTGGAACTGCATTTTAGATGCCACTCTCTGTCACTGGTTAAGAATTTGAGACTTGAGGGAAAAGAATTCAAAGAGAAAAGCAGATAGAGCTCTTCAAAGCTACTCTTTTCTATTAACAAGTAGTAAATATGACTTACGTCACCTGTTTACACATTAAACATTTCTACCTGAGACAAATCTAAAATTTTAAGTCATCAAAGAAGTGTATAGAAAACATATGGACCCTGGGAGCCACCTAACCCCGCCTCAACATTCACTTCTGGTTGCTGTGAGTGTAAATGCATCTTTTCTCCATGATTTAGTTATCTGTTTGAGAGAGGAAAAGTCTCCATGACTTACCTACCAAATAAAATACATCGATTAAAAATAAATAAAAGCAAAAAAAAAAGAGGCTTGAGCTTCAAAACATTTGCCAAAGAACTGCCTCAGACTAGGAGCTCCATCCTTGCCTTGTAAGCTTCTAGTATTCAACCTTTCTATGTTAATTGATTGATCAATTATGAATCACCCCAAGGGATGCCTTTGGAACAATTACTTTTAAAAAATTCACTCTTCAAGACCAAAAAGGGGACTAGAGGGAAACAGCCAAATAGTTTTAATCCATAGAAAGAGCATTCAAAGCTAGAGATGGCTGGAATAATTTTAGGGACATGGTTACTTACTCATGGGCCCTCCAGGCTTCTAAAGAGCTACATGACAATGCTTTCCCGTTTATGTTTGGCAGTGAGTATAAATCAGCGAGTGCTGAAAAGCTGAGTCATTTCACCTATTGCCGCCCCACCCTCTAAGCTGAAAGGAGTGCCCAAACATGGGTAGAGTAGCCTGTCAGCTGGAAGTCAGACATTTCCTCTTCGATCTTTCCTTTTTAAAACCACTTTGTTGATGTATGACTGAAACACAAAAAGCTGTATATTTAATACACGTAAATTGATGAGTGTGGAAATGGTATGCATCTGTGAACATATCACCATAATCAAGGCTTTAAGCTCCTCTTTGTTCTTAGAAAAGAAAATTCTTCCTCTGTTGAAGGGATGATGAGCATACAAATAGTGGGCTGCCTGGAGACCAGCACAGGCAGAGGAAGGTCTGGCCACCTCTGTTGTCAGAAGGGTCTTCTCTTTGTTTTTACAGAGGGTCACTGTTTCTGCCTGAGCGTGCTAGGGTACCCTATGAACCAATGGTTTGGGCTCATCCGGAAGGGATAATTTGGGAATATTTAGACATGATAGATGCTATCTCTGTGCACTGAAGATAGTTAATGAGACCCACACTCTCATTCACCTCTGAGAACAGAGTCAACTAGAGGAGATTTGTTGATCCAATAATTTCCCTGAGTTAACATCTTCCAATAATTTGATTTTGTATGATGATTTTATGGTGAATTTAATTAAAATATGCATATCTGATGCCAAGGCATCTAGAAAATTCAGCTTAAAAAATCATATGGTTCTCAGTCAGATATGATGGTTGCTGTTTCTGTTTCCTTTTCATCTGGCATAATGTAGACCTACCACTGGAAATGAGACCCTCCTCTGCTCAAGGGCTTAATGAAAAAAATACATTTAGCTTTAAGAGTAATAGCTTTTGTATATTGCACCTTATAGCTTATGAAAACCTTTAGGGCAAAAGCCATGACTTCAGAAGATTGACCTAATTTGAACTTTGTCTAGGCAAGTAATTAGTTCCTTTTAAACTGGGCTGGGAGAAGATACATATCGATGATTTTTCCAGGAGTGACTATCCTCTAATAGGTGTGTACAATAGGGGAGACCCAGAGAAATCATTTCTTGGCAGCAACTTTACAAGTTTCTTTTTGTTTTTGGACATGACAGATGAGTTTCAGATGGTATTTTCCCCCATACGTAAATATATTTACAAGTAATTTATTCCTCTTAGGGTCTTATTTTTAAATGCTATAGACGGTTGATATCTTAAAAATCCACCTGACCGGTTATTTTGTAATAATTACGGAGGTTTGCTAGCAAACCAAAAGCAAACGCTCAAGCATCGCTCTGAACGCCAAGCCATTTCTCTTCCAGGCGTCTTCAGGGTCTTTGGCTCCACCCTGCACCACTTGGCGAGAGGCATGCATCAGATATATGAGGTCAGGAGCTGCGGCAATAAGGACCCTCCTGAACAGCCCTATGGGACGATAAGAACCTTTTACATCGCCGCTGAAGAGGTAGAATGGGATTATGCCCCTAACAAAAACTGGGAGTTCGAAAAGCAGCACTTGGACGCAGGAGGGGAAAGGTACCACAGCCCGAGCCAACGCCGTCTCCGGGGTGGGTTCGCACAGGTGCGTGGACGTTCGGCAAACGCGGAACCTAAAAGGGCCCGGGTGCGGTCTGCCCTGTCCTGGCGGACAGACATGTCACCCAGGAACACGAAAGCCTAGGGAAGTCGCCGGCCCCCTCCGAGGGAGCGGTCTGAAGCCAGTGTGGTCCCCGAGAGGCTGGCGGGCCCCGCGCGTGGGTCTGAGCGAGCGCGGGGCAGGTCAGCGCAGGGGCTCGCCTCCCGGGGACCCGGGGGACGCGGTGCGGAGACGCAGGGCCGCTGCGCAGAGCTGGGGGGCGCTGTAGATGGGCGGGGTTGGGGGCCGCCGGCGGTCACTGGCGCCGGGACACCCGAGGGGCGGGGAAAGCGGAGAGCCCTGGGCTGGGCAGGAAGGGCAGGTCCCCTTGTTGGCCTGGTCCCCAGAGCGTCCGCGAGGCTGGCCCTCCTGTGGAGGCGCTGCCCGTGCAGAACACAGACGAATCCGCGGGCTCGAGGACCTCGCACGCTGCTGAGCACGGGTGCCCTCCGGCCAGGCCTTCAGGGCTGAACTGTCTGGAGGGCAGGCCAGCAGGCCTCCTCCCTAGGGTTAGCAGCTTCTGCCTGGGTGGCACCGCCCCATGTATGCAGGTGAGGGCTGGTTCACTCAGTCACTGGCAGAGGTGGAGTTGAACACTGACCTTTTTGAAGGACAAATCCGTGGTCTCATCACCATGCCATGCTGACGTTCATGCCCTGTACCTCTTTGATATTTATTATCACACTTCCCTTGCCCTCTGTTCCCCAGCCCTCATGCACCTTCTGTGGTTATGACCCCCTCCAACTCCTCTACACCAGCTATTAGGAATCGTAGCCTGTTCTGTTTTTCTTACTCGGTCTGTTTTGAGGGTTCAGGCTCATGGAAAGCGTATAATGGTGCCACCTTGTGGATAAATGAAGAAATAAAATCACTCCTCAGTTTTAAAAGATGTGCCTCAAGGGTAGGATGATTTAAAATTCATTCAAAGATTCACCAGGTTTCCCTGGTAGCTCAGCTGGTAAAGAACCCACCTGCAATGCAGGACACCCTGGTTCAATCCCTGGGTTGGGAAGATCCGCTGGAGAAGGGGTAGGCTACCCACTCCAGTATTCTTGGGCTTCCCTGGTGGCTCAGACAGTAAAGAATACGCCTGCTATGTGGGAGACCTGGGTTTGATCCCTTGGTTGCGAACATCCCTTGGGAAGGGCTGCTGCTGCTAAGTTGCTTCAGTTGTGTCTGACTCTGTGAAACCCCATAGATGGCAGCCCACGAGGTTCCCCCGTCCCTGAGATTCTCCAAGCAAGAACACTGGAGTGGGTTGCCATTTCCTTCTCCTATACACGCACGCATGCATGCATGCTAAGTCGCTTCAGTCGTGTTTGACTCTGTGCGACCCTATGGACAGCAGCTCTCCAAGCTCCTCTGTCCACAGGATTCTCCAGGCAAGAATACTGGAGTGGGTTGCCTGGATGGGTAGCCCTTCCCAGGGAGAAGGAAATGGCAACCCACTCCAGTGTTCTTGCCTGGAGAATCCTATGGACAGAGGAGCCTGGTGAGTTACAGTCCATAGGGTCGAAAAGAGCAGAACCTACTGAAGAGACTTTGCACGCACGCATATGCGCCATACACAACCCACAGACTTTCTTGAGATCTTTACCGTGGAGAAACATAGCAGGGTACAGAACAACATATGGAATCTGAAGGAATGCACGGTGGTGGGGTGTGCGCATGTGCATGGGTGAACATGTTCCTGAGGTTGGTTGGTCCCAGGAGAATGTAATCTCAGAGTGCCTTTAGGAGTCTCTGACTAAGTCTGGCCCTATGCAGCACCCAGCAGGGTTTTGTTTTCTTTTAAATTGAGACTAATTGCTTTACAATGTTGTGTTGGTTTCTGCCGCACATGAATCAGCTGTAAGTATACATATATCGCCTCCCTCTCGAGTCTCCCTCACCGCTCTCTCCCCATCATTGGTGCCTCCAGGCCATCACAGAGCATCAAACTAACCCCCCGTGTTACAGAGCAGCCAGCTGGTTATCTATGCAGCATCAGCTCCCTATTTCACACAGGTGATGTGTATGTGTGTCAGTGACACTCGCTGAATTTGTCCTGCCTTCTCCGTCTCCCATTCGGAGAAGGCAGTGGCACCCCACTCCAGCACTCTTGCCTGGAGAATCCCAGGGACGGGGGAGCCTGGTGGGCTTCCGTCTGTGGGGTCGCACAGAGTTGGACACGACTGAAGCGACTGAGCAGCAGCAGCAGCAGCAGCTCCTTCCCCCATTGCATCCACAAGTCTGTTCTCTGTGTCCCAGCAGGGCTCTACAGCAGTGGTGCCCAAGAGTGGACCGTAGGCCAATACTGGACTGCCACATCTAAAGCCCCAGAGATGCTTTCAAATGCAGATTCCTGGCCCCACTTCCACAAAGTCTGATGTAAAGGACCAGCTCCCCAGGGATATCCTGATCAGAGTCAGGTTTTGGAAGCACTACTCCAGTGCCCACACCTCCAAATCATGCAGAAGCACTCAAGGTTTTTCTTCCCTCTAACAACTTTAATTCCTGTTGCTTCTGATTTGCAGACATGGAGATATATTCATGAACCACACTGAAAACTGGATCGGCTCTCAGTACAAGAAAGTGGTTTACAGGGAATACACCAGTGGAGAATTTGTGGAGATCAAAGCTCGACCGCCACAAGAGGAGCATTTGGCACTCCTGGGTATGGCACAGATCACAGCCGTGCACTGCCAGCACACACATACACGCACACACACATCCGGTTAGACATCTTCCCAAGAATGAATGGAAGAACAGAGTAGCCTGACTGCATTCATACAAGGGAGACAGCCTGCTGCCCTCCCATCATCAGGGAGCATGCTGTGTGCTCAGCTCACACAAACAGTAGCATAAGAAGACCAGCAGATGACACACAAACAGGAATCCCTGTCATCCAGGCAGTCTAACCATCTCCTGCTGCCATGAAGGTCCTTGGCCACCCCTCTGCTGAGCCAGGAAACTTTCATCTGAAACACCGATGCCTCAGAACAGCAGCCAGAGTGTTTACATGGCTTCTCCAAGGTTCTCAGTCATCCATGGCCACTGCCTTCACAACACACCATGAAAATCATTCTGACAAAAGAGAAACCTTTTACTCGAGAAGCAGTGCTTGGGTGAACAGCATGGATTCAGTTCCGGTGGCCCTGACTTCCTGGCCTTCTCAGAACTGACTTCATCTGTCTGATGCCCTGAGCTGCCCATGAGATTGGATAAACTCTTCCTGCTAACCTTCCCCACTTGTCCTCACCTGAGTGTCACCCCATCGTGAAGATGAGATCTTAAAGCAGAGGGCTAATCTAGATGACTTTTCTGTTTTTAAATGTACAAGACAACTTATATAAATACTAAGGCTTTAATATGTTTCTTATCAAAATAATGCATCACACGATTATTAGATTCATAAATTATTAACCGGCCCATCCATCTTCACCATCTGCTAACATCAGTTCCCAAGCTTGCTTTTCATACCAATGAGTCATCTCCCATGGGAACATTCCTTCTTTTGAATCTCTGAATCAGAGAACAGATCTCTGAAGAACGGGTGCTGATTCTGCAGAGGGGGCTGGGCTCAATTTGGTTTGCTCAGGAAAAGGACACAGACCAGCGACTTCATCAGTCAAGCTCAGCACCACTTCAGTCAGGGGAGCAGAAGGCCCATCTGTCCATTTGCTGCAGATCAGGGAGAGGCCTGAACCCCAGAAACTGCCAAAGCCCCCGGACAGGCACACTGGTCATCACTGCTCCCTGTGACCCACCAGGCAGTAAACCAGAAGGCATTCACCCCTTCTCAACAAAATAGCACAGCATGTGCAGTTGAAGCGGCAATGAAAATACGTTGATTTTCTTACATGTATGCATATGCCCCATCTATAACTCTTCCCAAAACTACTTTAAAAACCATGCCTAAATTTTTCTTTTCTGGCTTTATCATTTAAAAAAAAAACAGTGTGCTTTTCAGACACTGTCTGATTCATACTAAATATTTGTTTTAAAGATAATAGTAGTCCAACAAATTTTAGATTATTTAGGCCTTTATCAGTACAGTCCAGGACTGGTTCTGGGAACTTCACGGTCATCAGAATGCTCAAGTCTCTTGCAGTAAATGGCTTAGTACTGTTGGCCCTCTATGTCTGCATCCATGAATACCGACAGCCAACTGCATTTCTCAGGAAAGCATTAAAACCACGGTTGAACCAGTGAACAATGGATGTGTGTGGTCAGACTCTCAACTGTGAGTGTATTTCCCTGTGAACACAGTGTGCAGATACATCCCTAGAACCTCAGGGACCAGATCTGTGGTGCTTCCACTGGAAGTCTGTTTCTACCTCTCTCAAGGGATCCCTGTGTGAGTGATGCTCTGTCAGTGTGGCTGAGCAAACTGCATTTGTGTCTTGTTCTGGGGACCAACGGGCACCTGTGCTGGGTGAGGGCATCCCATGGCAACGAGGGTACAGACCTCTCCAGGGATGTGTGTGCCGATTTCCACTGGCTCTCATGCTGGTTAACAGAAACGTGTACACACAACTTTCTGAAGAGTGCATGTCTCATGCAGATATCCAAATACTGAGAAATAGCATTGGATGTTTGCACGTGCCTTAGTGAAATCACCATATTGATCATAAATCAATATGTTTATGTTTTAATTTTATTGTCTTAGAAATTCCTTTTATACTCATTATTTCATTGCATCCTCACTATTATTATATTTACCAGATAATGAGCAATTTTAAACTAACCAAAGGTTACACACGGGGATTACAATGAAAAGTCACCACGTGTTGTGGATAGTTTTTCCTGGAGAGTATGTCTCAGCAGTAGTAAAAATGTAAGCATTTATTGAGTACTTACTATGTCTCAATTTACTGAAATTAGCACTTTACATATGTTACTTTATCTAATCCTTACTGTAACCCTTTGAGAAAGGTAAGACCATGTTACAAATGAGGAATTTGACTCAGGTAGGTTACTTGACTTATTCAAAGCCTCTCTAATAAGTAAGTGAAGGAGGCAGGATTTGAATCCAGATTGATCCAACTGCAAAACATGACATGATATTTAATGCTACCCAATGTCACCTGCTAAAGGAAATACACTAATAACAAGGCTAACCTTTGTTTATTTTGTCAAATACACGTGAATTACACCAGTGTTGAAAAGAGCAACGATAATGCACACAGACCTGTGTTTTGCCTTTAGGCCCAATGATTCACGCCGAGGTGGGGGACTCCATCCTGATCATATTTATGAACAAGGCCAGTCGGCCCTACTCCATCTCAGCCCAGGGTGTGGAGGACATGGATAGTGGGAAGCAGCTCCAAGTGCCTGTCACAAAGCCAGGTAACTGACCCCAGAGGTCTGCGCCATGCCGATGAGTACTCCAGGCTCAACTCCTTTATTGCTGATCTCTGAGGGGTCTTGGAAAGCTCATTGTAACATCATTACTCCATCATTACGTTCCACCCATTACCCCGATATGAAATTACTATTCAGCCAATGACTGTTTGTGGAGTTTCTAGGGCTCAATTAGAGACCTTAAAGGGTATTAAGACATAATAACAGCTAGCACATATTGAATATTAACCTTGTGCCAACTTTTAAATTTAGAAAAAAATGTAAAAACTCACTTATTCTTTTTTTTTTTTTGTAGTTAATTTATTTTTTATTGGAGGCAAATTATTTTACAATATTATATTGGTTGGTTTTGCCATACATTGATGTGAATTTGCCCCGGGTTTACATAAGTTCCCCCTCCTGAACCCCCCTCCCACCTCCCTCTCACTTATTCTTATAATAACTCAGGGAGGTAGACACTAACATATTTCATTGAGCCTGATACCACTCATTATAATGGCCATTATTACTTTGTTATTAAAGGAAAAAAAAATGTGCTGTCAGGACTTCTCTGGTGGTTGAGTGGTTAAGAATCTGCCTCCCAGTGCGGGGGACCTGGTTCAGTCCCTGACCGAGGAGCTAAGACCCTGTGTATAACTTAAGTCTGCACAACACCCCTACTGACCCTGAGCTCTGGAGCCCACGCACTGTAACGAAGATCCTGTGTGTCGTAACTGAGACCCAAAGTGGCCAAATACATAAATACACTGTTTAAATGCTGCCAATTAAACTTTAACATGCCACTGATGGAAAGATGCATCTTGGCATCAGATACGCTGCTGCTAAGTCACTTCAGTCGTGTCCGACTCTGTGAGACCCCATAGATGGAAGCCCACCAGGCTGCCCCATCCCTGGGATTCTCCAGGCAAGGACACTGGAGTGGGTTGCCATTTCCTTCTCCAATGTGTGAAAGTGAAAAGTGAAAGTGAAGTCGCTCAGTCGTGTCCGACCCTTAGCGACCCCATGGACTGCAGCCTACCAGGCTCCTCCATTCATGGGATTTTCTAGGCAAGAGTACTGGAGTGGCTTGCCATTGCCTTCTCCAATACGCTAAATCACATCCTGTTATTGATGGAATCTGGTAGTGGTACGTTTATTTAACAGGTGACTGAGGCACAGAGGTGGCTCAGAGGTTAATGCGTCTGCCTCCAATGCAGGAGACTCGGGTTCGATCCCTGGGTCGGGAAGATCCCCTGGAGAAGGAAACGGTAACCCACTCCAGTATTCTTCCCTGGAGAATCCCATGGATGGAGAAGCCTGGTTAGGCTACAGTCCACGGGGTCGCAAAGAGTCGGACAGGACTGAGCGACAGAACAGAACGGACGCACAGAGGAGTAAAGAGCTCAACCAGGACAGACGTTAGGAATGGTGGAGCCGGTGTGACCTCAGGACCCGAGCTCTCTACCATGCATTTCTCTCAAGATGCTTCAAATGAGTTTGGAAGAAAAAAAAAAGACAAGATGAATCATTTCAGCAATAATACAGATTATACATGTTGAAATTCTAAGTGGTGAAGGTTTTCAAGAATATATCTGAGAGGGTTGATAAAATTTCAGAGAAAGAAAATCCATGAAGCCTCGTTTTTGAACTGTGGTGCTGGAGAAGACTCTTGAGAGTCCCTTGGACTGCAAGGAGATCCAATCAGTCCATTCTAAAGGAGATCAATCCTGGGTGTTCATTGGAAGGAGTGATGCTAAAGCTGAAACTCCAATACTTTGGCCCTGTCATGTGACGAGTTGACTCACTGGAAAAGACTCTGATGCTGGGAAAGGTTGGGGGTGGGAGGAGAAGGGGACGACAGAGAATGAGATGGCTGGATGGCATCACCGACTCGATGGACATGAGTTTGAGTGAACTCCGGGAGTTGGTGATAGACAGGGAGGCCTGGCGTGCTGTGATTCATGGGGACGCGGAGAGTCGGACACAACTGAGCCACTGAACTGAACTGAACTGAACTGAACTAAGAAAAGCTTTATACAAGAGATAGAACTCTAATTGTTTTTTTAGTTGAAGTATATAGTTGATTTACAGTGTTGTGCCAAACTCCAAAGTATAAAAAGTGACTCAGTTATACACATGATATCACTTATATGTGGAATCTAAAATATTGCACAAGGGAATCTATCTACAAAACAGAAACAGACTCATAGACATAGAGAACAGACTTGTGGTTGCCAAGGCACAGGGCAGGACAGGGATGGACTGGGAGTCTGGGGTTAGTTCAGTTCAGTGGCTCAGTCGTGTCCAACTCTTTGCGACCCCATGAACTGCAGCACGCCAGGCCTCCCTGTCCATCACAAACTCCTGGAGTTTACCCAAACTATTGTCCATTGAGTCGGTGATGCCATCCAGCCATCTCATCCTCTGTTGTCCCCTTCTCCTCCTGCCTTCAATCTTTCCCAACATCAGGGTCTTTTCAACATCAGAGTCACCTCTTCGCATCAGGTGGACAAAGTTGGAGTTTCAGCTTCAGCATCAGTCCTTCCAGTGAAGGACTGATTTCCTCTAGGATTGACTGGTTAGAACTCCTTGCAGTCCAAGGGACTCTCAAGAGTCTTCTCCAACACCACAGTTCAAAAGCATCAACTCTTTGGTGCTCAGCTTTCTTTATGGTCTAACTCTCACATCCATACATGAGTACTGGAAAAACCAGAGCTTTGACTAGATGGACCTTTGTAGGCAAAGTAATGTCTGTGCTTTTTAATATGCTGTCTAGGTTTGTCATGGCTTTTCTTGCAAGGAGCAAGTGTCTTTTAATTTCATGGCTGCAATCACCATCTGCAGTGATTTTGGAGGCCAAAGAAATAAAGTCAGTCACTGTTTTCATTGTTTCCGCATCTGTTTGCCATGAAGTGATGGGACCGGATGCCATGATCTTAGGTTTTTGAACGTTGAGCTTTAAGCCAACTTTTTCACTCTCCTCTTTCACTTTCATCAAGAGGCTCTTTAGTTCTTCTTCACTTTTGCCAGAAGGATGGTGTCATCTGCATATCTGAGGTTATTGATATTTCTCCTGGCAATCTTAATTCCAGCTTGTGCTTCATCCAGCCCAGGGGTTCTCATGATGTACTCAGCTTATAAGTTAAATAAGCAGGGTGACAACATACAGCCTTGATGTATTTAAAAGATGCATTGAAAGGCGAGAAGATCTCACAATAAAATGAACTTCCATAAATTTTACACAGTTGAAATGTAGTTGTAATAAGTGTTAAGAGCCCCTGTTACAAAATTGATAGCAACCACATAGGTATAATACGGGGGAGTTACATTCCATTTTACCTCTTATGACTACATAATAATATTATTATAATACTATCAGTTCAGTTGCTCAGTCATGTCTGATTCTTTGTGACCCCATGGAATGCAGCACGCCAGGCTTCCCTGTCCATCACCAACTCCTGGAGCTTGCTCAAACTCATGTCCATCGAGTTGGTGATGCCATCCAATCATCTCATCCTCTGTCATCCCCTTCTCCTCCTGCCTTCAATCTTTCCCTGCATCAGGGTCTTTTCCAGTAAGTCAGTTCTTTGCATTAGGTGGCCAAAGTATTGGAGTTTCAGCTTCAGCATCAGTCCTTCCAATGAATATTCAGGACTGATTTCCTTTAGGATGGACTGGTTGGATCTCCTTGCAGTGTAAGGGACTCTCAAGTCTTCTCCAACACTTCAAAAGCATCAGTTCTTCAGTGCTCAGCTTTCTTTATAGTCCAACTCTCACATCCATACATGACTACTGAAAAACCATAGCTTTGACTAGATGGACCTTTGTCGGCATAGTAATGTATCTGCTTTTTAAATGCCATCTAGATTGGTCATAGTTTTTCTTCCAAGGAGCAAGTGTCTTTTAATTTCATGGCTGTAGTCACCATCTGCAGTGATTCTGGAGCCCAAACAAATAAAGTCTTTCACTATTTACATTGTTCCCCATCTATTTGCCATAAAGTGATGGGACCAGATGCCATGATCTTAGTTTTTTGAATGTTGAGCTTTAAGCCAACGTTTTCACTCTCCTCTTTCACTTTCATCCCGAGACTCTTTAGTTCCTCTTTGCTTTCTGTCATAAGGATGGTGTCATCTTCATATCTGATGTTACTGATATTTCTCCTGGCAATCTTGATTCTAGGTTGTGCTTCATCCAGCCTGGAATTTTGCCTGATATACTCTACATATAAATTAAATAAGCAGGGTGACAATATACAGCCTTGACGTACTCCTTTCCTGATTTGGAACCGGTCTTGTTTCATGTGCAGTTCCAACTGTTGGTTCCTGACATGCATACAGGTTTCTCAGGAGGCAGGTCAGGTGGTCTGGTATTCGCATCTCTTGAAGAATTTTCCACAGTTTGGTGGGACCCACCCAGTCAAAGGCTTTGGTAGAGTCAATAAAGCAGAAGTAGATGTTTTGGTGGAACTCTCTTGCTTTTTTGATGATCCAACAGATGTTGGCAGTTTGATCTCTGGTTCCTCTGCCTTTTCTAAATCCAGCTTGAACGTCTGCAAGTTCTCAGTTCATGTACTGTTGAAGCCTGACTTGGAGAATTTTGAGCATTACTTGGTAGTGTGTGAGATGAGTGCAATTGTGTGGTAGTTTGAGCATTCTTTGGCATTGCCTTTCCTTGGGATTGGAATGAAAACTGATCTTTTCCAGAAATGGTGTGGATCTAACAGAAGCAGCAGATGTTAAGAAGAGGTGACAAGAATACACAGAACAGAAGAACTATAACAATGCTATAGCAATTTCAATAAAGATCATTAAAGCAAAAATTTAAAGATGTAAAAAATAAGAAAAGAAAACAGTCTAATGAATCAAAAAGTTAGCAAGGTACCTGTCCAAGGATGGGGTTGTGGGAAGGAAAATCTTTACTGGTTACTATTCCAAATTCTGCCACTCCCTACTCCCAGTATCAAAAGCTGCTTCAACCTGCTTCAAGAAAGTTTTCATGAACATGTAAATGTCTATATACAGAGACAGAAGTAAATTTTGGAATCTTTTTATAGTGGACCATCGTGTAGCCATAAAATGACATTTAAGAAAGATTTAACAAACAAGTTTTAATGAAAAAAAAAGTTTTAAATTACACGGGAAAGACTTGTTAAGCAAAATACAAGTATAGAAGAAAGACCAGAAGGGAAATAAGCCAAAGTGTTAATAACGGTTTTATCTTCATGGTGGTATTTTAAACAGCAACGTGATCATCTTTTCTACTTCACATTTTTTTGTACTTTCTTCTTCCCTTCTTGCTTTGATGAAGAGGGAAATGGTTTAAAATGGATCCAAAAAAAAACTATTAAACATATTTATTTTTGATGGTTGAAGCAGCCTCAAAGGGAGCATATCAGGCATGAGGGTTGGGGTGGGGCTCTGGTAGGGCTGTGGGCAAGCTGGTGTGACCCCTCCTGGTGGATGTACCCTGATGGTGAAGAGTGACAAGGGACACAGTTCCGCTCCTCTAGGCTGACTGGACTTCTAAGAGTCCTAGATATGAGGGCTGTCAGAGTAGGAAGAAAAATGATTATAGATTGTGGCAATGGAGCATTTTTTCTTTTTTTAATGGGAGCCAGAGATATTCAGTCCCCACAGGAGTCTCAAATAAGTCTGAAAGGTTTGGGAGAACCCAGAGATTGGGGGTAGGAGCAAGAAACTAACTTAGTTCAGGCAAGTTGGATAAGAAAGTTTAATCAGGGCATGCATGTGATGAAGAGTACAAGTTAGCATTTTAAGAAAAGTAAGCTCCCTCGGGACTCTGCCATCTTGGATTGGATTGCGCTAATCTGCAAGAACTCCAAAATTGCAACTCGCTTCTGAACAACCATTGACAGGAGAATGTTGGATCCCACCAAAAAAGGATACCCCATGCACAATAAAGGAAAGAAATGGTATGGACCTAACAGAAGCAGAAGATATTAAGAAGAGGTGGAAGAATACACAGAACTACACAAAAAAGATCTTTATGACCCAGATAACCACGATGGTGTGATCACTCACCTAGAGCCAGACATCCTGGAATGTGAAGTCAAGTGGGGCTTAGGAAGCATCACTATGAACAAAGCTAGTGGAGGTGATGGAATTCCAGTTGGGCTATTTCAAATCCTA
Source organism: Moschus berezovskii (assembly GCF_049115385.1). NCBI lineage: Eukaryota > Metazoa > Chordata > Mammalia > Artiodactyla > Moschidae > Moschus > Moschus berezovskii. The sequence continues at coordinate 52,190,743 of NC_142484.1, forward strand.
ACAGATGATGCCGTGAAAGTGTTGCACTCAATATGCCAGCAAATTTGGAAAACTCAGCAGTGGCCACAGGACTGGAAAAGATCAGTTTTCATTCCAATCCCAAAGAAAGGCAATGCCAAAGAATGTTCAAACTGCTGCACAATTGCACTCATTTCACAAGCTAGGAAAATAATGCTCAAAATTCTACAAGCCAGGCTTCAGCAATACGTGAACCGTGAACTTCCAGATGTTCAAGCTGGATTTAGAAAAGGCAGAGGAACTGGAGATCAAATTGCCAACATCTGTTGGGTTATAGAAAAAGCAAGAGAATTCAGAAAACCATCTGCTTCTGCTTTATTGACTATGCTAAAGCCTTTGACTGTGTGGCTTACACCAAACTGTGGAAAATTCTTAAAGAGATGGGAATCCCAGACCACTTTACCTGCCTCCTGAGAAATCTATGTTCAGGTTAAGAAACAACAGTTAGAACTGAACATGGAACACTGGACTGGTTCCAAATTGGGAAAGGAGTATGCGAAGGCTGTGTATTGTCACCCTGCTTATTTAACTTATATGCAGAGTGTATCATGCAAAATTCTAGGCCGGATGAAGCACAAGCTAGAATCAAGATTGCCAGGAGAAATATCAATAACATCAGATATGCAGATGACACCACCCTTATGGCAGAAACTGAAGAGGAACTAAAGAGCCTCTGGATGAAAGTGAAAGAGGAGAGTGAAAAAGTTGGCTTAGAACTCAACATTCAGAAAACGAAGATCATGGCATCCGGTTCCATCACTTCATGGCAAATAGATGGGGAAACAATGGAAATAGTGAAAGACTTTATTTGTTTGGGCTGCAGAATCACTGTAGATGGTGACTACAGCCATGAAATTAAAAGACACTTGCTCCTTGGAAGAAAAGTCATGACCAACTTAGACAGCACATTAAAAAGCAGAGACATTACTTTCCCAACAAAGGTCCGTCTAGTCAAAGCTATGGTTTTTCAGTAGTCATGTATGGGTGTGAGAGTTGGACTATAAAGAAAGCTGAGCACTGAAGAACTGATGCTTTTGAAGTGTGGTGTTGGAGAAGACTCTTGAGAGTCCCTTGGACTGCAAGGAGATCCAACCAGTCCATCCTAAAGGAAATCAGTCCTGAATATTCATTGGAAGCACTGATGCTGAAGCTGAAGCTCCGATACTTTGGCCATCTGATGCGAAGAGCTGACTCATTGGAAAAGACCCTGATGCTGGGAAAGACTGAAGGTGGGAGGAGAAGGGGATGACGGAGGATGAGATGGTTGGATGGCATCACCGACTAGATGGACATGAGTTTGAGTAAACTCTGGGAGTTGGTGATGGACTGGGAGGCCTGGTGTGCTGCAGTCCATGGTTCACAAGGAATTGGACCCGACTGAACTGAAGCCCCCTCAGATTTCCTCTCTCCTTCTTCTCCCCTTCCTCCATCTTCTTCGTCTTCTTTTCATTATATCACTCAACAAACATTTACTGAGCATCCTCTTTTTGTTGAGAACTTGGCTTCCAGGTGGGTGGACAATGGATTGTTTCAACTTTAATAACCCACACTTGCATTTAGAAAGTCACTTGCATTTAGAAAGGTAAATATCAGCTGTTTATCTTGTGATTACCAAGGCATGGGGTAAATCATGGAAACTAGACCTAAGATGATATTGCTAACCAACTGCTTCATGAACAAACACAGACCAAAGTTTCATGCAAGTCTTCATTACTTTTGCTTTGTGACTCAGATTCAGCTATAAATTGTTTGTCCTTATAGGGTGAGGATGGGACTCAGATAGTTCAAAAGGAGATAATTTAAATGAGCCTTTTACAATGTGATTATCTTGATAACTCATGAGTAATATATAGTTACTCTGCAAGGCTCTGGGCCAGTCGCAGGCGATTCACAGATATGGGGCCTGACCAGAGGGAGTGCATGCGTTTGTTGCTAGCATACGTACAAACTAACTCTTGCATGGTGGCTCAGATGGTTAAGAATCTTCCTGAAACATGGGAGACTTATGTTCGATCTCTGGGTTGGAAAGATCCCGTGGAGAAGGGCATGGCAATCTAATTCGGTGTTCTTGCCTAGAGAATTCCATGGACAAAAGAGCCTGGTGGGCTATAGTCCATGGGGTTGCAAAGAGTCGGACATGCCTGAGTGACTAACACTTAGGGGTTTCCCAGGTGGTGCTAGCAGTAAAGAACCTGCCTGCCAATGCAGGAGACATAAGAGACATGGATTTGATCCCAGGGTCAGGAAGATCCCTTGGAGGAGGGCATGGCAATCCACTCCAGTATTCTTGCCTGGAGAATTGCCATGGACAGAGGAACCTGGTGGGCTATAGTCCATTGGGTTGCACAGAGTCGGACATAACTGAAGCGACTTAGCATGCACACATGTATACAAACTAACAATTATTGACCGACCTCAACGTGAGGCACTTTCCTAGATATTTTATTTCATTTAATCCTCACAACAGTTTGAAAACTGGGTTGACTAATCTACTTTACAAATAAGGAAACTAAAGGTCTGTGAAGGTTCAGTAGCTTGTCAAAAGTTAAGTGAAAACCAGGCATGGGTCTGGAGTGGGTAGCCATTCCCTTCTCCAGGGGATCGTTCCTATCCAGGGTCCAAACCCAGGTCTCCTGATTTGCAGGCAGATTCATTACCATCTGAGCTACCAGGGAAGCCCTCACTTTTCAAAGGTCAGTGAGGTAAAGTAGCTTGTCAAAGGTTGAGTGGAAACAAGTCATTAGGGTTGAGATTTGAAACTAGGCCTCTCTGAGTCTCTCTGGTTCCAGCTAGATCTCACATGCCTGCAGATTAGAATTGCCTGAGAAGCTTAAGGAATATATTTGTACACCAATAGTAGATTGCTGATATTCTAATTTCATTGGTTTGGGATGAGGTATGAGCAGTGAGGATTTACAGTGCTCCCTGGTGATTCCACAAGAAGCCAAGGCTGAGGCCCGTGGCAACTCAAGTGCGCGCAAGCATAACTCTTGGGAAGGAGATAAGAAATTTGAGGAGAAAAACCATCAAACTAGGATGGAAGGCTATAGCCTGAAATGAAAATCTGTCATGGTGAACCTGCAGAAAGTCAACGTATGAGTTTAACAGGAACATTTCTATTGAATGGGTAATTCTCCCCAGCAGTAACTTTAATCAAATATACAAAGAATCTGTTTGTATTTCTTCAGGTAAATTGTCTGGAACAGAGATCACATAATTAAAAAAATTTTTTTTCTATTTCTTCTTGTTTCAGGAGAAATAAAAACCTACAGATGGAATGTCCGTAAAAGGTCTGGTCCAGGGCCATCTGACCCAAATTGTATTCCATGGGTTTACTATTCAACAGTAAACTTTGTGAAGGTAAGGTGGAGAGAGCTGCCAAAATGCTCCAAGTGATATGGTTTTCAGTTGACCATTCAAGTTATCACAATTACGGTGGGTATATATGAAGAGGTGTATTGGTTTCAAGCAGGGGTCTCAAACTATGGCCATGCCCATTTGTTTGCATTACTGATGATGAAGTTGAGGAGCTGTGATGGAAACGATATGGTTCACAAAGTAAAAAATTCTTGCTATGTGAAGTGAAGTGAAAGTTGCTCAGTCGTGTCTGACTCTTTGTGACCCCATGCACTATACAGTCTATGGAATTCTCCAGGCCAGAATACTGGAGTGGGTAGCCTTTCCCTTCTCCAGGGGATCGGCCCAACCCAGATCTCCCTCATTGCGGGCGGATTCTTTACCATCTGAGCCACAAGGGAAGTCACCTGCTATATGGCACTTTACAAAAACAAAGTTTGCTGGCCCTTGATCTAAAGTGTAGGGGAAAAAAATAAGATCTCAAATTACTAAATTTAGAACTTATAAGGAAGTTTGAAGCAAGAGAAGATACGCAAATTAGATAACCAAAAAAATAAATATATATTTTAATTTTTAACATGGTTTATGATGTTACCCAATTTTAAAATCCTTACCAGTACCATCAGGGCTCAGGAAAGAAAACAAACTCCACAAAAACTTAGTAACTGAAACTACAAACTATTTGAATGATAAATAGGCTAACTTTACTTAGAAATTAAAGGCAAAGATTCAGTATTGAACTTGAGTCAGATATGAATGTATAAAACATCTAGTCTTGAATTATATCTCATAATTGAAGTCCAAACTAAGGTCATATCTGATATAATTAGTGTCTTTGAGGTGTACTGGACAGCACAAGAGTTCAGGAGAAACATACCAGACACTTGAAAAAAAAACAAAAACCAAAGTAGAATCATGGGAAGTCCACAAACAAATATTTATTGAGCTGTTGTGATGTGCAAATGACCTCACCAAGTACTATGAGGGCTGAAAATATTCTTGTCTTGAAGGACTTTATCATCTTTGGGGGAAATAATACATGTGCACATCCATAATTATATCACAATTCTGAATCTGGTGACTTTTGTAGGACAGGTTCGATCCCTGGTCCGGGAGATAATATCCCACAGGCTGCAGGGCGGGGTCAAAAACCAAAACGCTCTTACACTAGAAGGATGGTGGATAGAATGAAGAGAAAGTCACAGAACGAAGAGACACCGTGAAGGGGCAAAAATGTAAGATTTGATAGCAAATGAGATGGGACGACCCTGGCGGAGGAAATGGCGACCCCCTCCAGTATTCTTGCCTGGACAATTCCATGGACAGAGGAGCCTGGCGGGCTACAGTCCACAGGGCTGCCAAGAGTCCAACATCACTTAGCGACTGAGCACACACGCGCGCACAACGTGGGGCACAGTGAGGACACTGAAAATCACGACCTAAGTGACAGGGAATATCATAGTGCTACTGACAGAAACAGAGAATTCAGGAGAAGGACACGGGGAGGGAAATACTAACATTCACCCTAGAAAGGCTTCTTAGCATATGAATTGTTGCAGGAGGCTTCCAGGTGGAATATTTAAATAGGCAGATGGAAATGTGGGAGTTCAAAAGAAAGCTCAGGGCTGAATAACTCGATATGAAAGTCATTCATGGGCTCATATCAGTTCCCAAGAAAACTTTACCCATAGAAAATGAAATATAAGATTTGTATATAGTTATACATACAATCCCACTTGGGTATCACCTCACACTGGTCAGAATGGCCATCATCAAAAAGTCTACAAATAATAAATGCTGGAGAGGGTGTGGAGAAAAGAAAACCCTCCTACACTGTTGGTGGGAATGTGAACTGGTGCAGCCACTTTGGAGAACAGGATGGAGGTTTCTTAAAAAACTAAAAACAGAGTTAGCATATGATCCAGGAATCCTATTTCTGGGCATATAACCCAGAGAAAACCATAATTCAAAAAGATACGTGCAATGTTCATAGCAGCACTATTTACCATAAACAAAACAGGGAAGCAGCCTAAATGTCCAGTGACAGATGAATGGATAAAGAACATGTTGTGTATATATATACACACACACACTCAATGTCTGAATATTACTCAGCCATTTAAAAAATGAAATAATACCATTTGCAGCAACATAGATGGAACTAGAGGTGATTACATTAAGTAAAGTCAGTCAGACAAATATTATGTGAAATCACTTATATGTGGAATCTAAAAAAATGACACAAATGAACTTACTTACAAAATAGAAATATGCTTACAGACATAGAAAACAAATTTATGGTTACCAAAGAGAAAAATGAGGGGTGGGGGATAAATTAGGAGTTTGGGATTAATAGATACACACTGCATACAAAATTGGAGAAGGAATTGGCAACCCACTCCAGTATTCTTGCCTGAAGAATCCCAGGGACAGAGGAGGCTGGTGGACTACAGTCCATGGGGTCACAGAGTCGGACATGACTGAGCACACACCACCACCACATACAAAATAGAGAAACAACAAGGACTTACTGTAGAGCACAGGGAACTATATTCAATATCTTGTAGTAACTGATAATGGAAAAGAATCTGTAAAATAATATATATATGCATATATATATGCATAACTGAATCACTTTGTTGTACATCCGAAACTGATACAACATTGTAAATCCACTATACTTCAGTTAAAAAATATAGTCTCACTTGGGGCTGGCATGCGGGGATGACCCAGAGGGAGGATAAAGGGAGGTGGGAGGGGGGTTCAGGAGAGGGAACTTATGTAAACCCGGGGCAAATTCATATCAATGTATGGCAAAACCAACCAATATAATATTGTAAAATAATTTGCCTCCAATAAAAAATAAATTAATTACCTAAAAAAAAAAAATGCTCTGGCGGCCAAAAACAAAACAAAAAAATATATATATAGTCTCACTTGAAAAACACACAGGAAAATAGAAATAAGCATTCATTTATTCAACAAACATTTATGGCACACCTTCTATGTAGTAGATAGCCGGGCTCTGGAGACTCAACAATAAGTAAAGACCACAGCCTCAGCCCTCATAAAGCTCTCAGCAAATTTTTAGAAATAATCTTAAATTTTAGCAAAGATCGCCCTGATTCTTCAGGGTTTCTTAGTACTTATTTCACGGTCAATTGTCTTTTAGTCTTTTTTGCAATGATTCTTACAAGCAACTAATCTGTGTTATTAAATTATTTAAAGCTCTTCTAATTCACTTTATTTTTCTTTCAGGATACATACAGTGGTTTGATGGGTCCTCTGATTACATGCAGGGAAGGAGTGTTGAATGAAAAGGGAAGAAGAAGCGACGTTGATTATGAATTTGCTCTCTTGTTTTTGGTATTTAATGAGAATGAATCCTGGTATCTGGATGACAATGTTAAGAAGTATCTTAATAAAGATCCACGCGATTTTAAGCCCTCTGATGATTTTGAGGAGAGCAACAAAATGCATGGTATATCAGAGGTTTAAAAAGGAGACCCTTGTTGAGATAAGTCCATAGAAATCTGTGGAAGGTCCCAGCCTCCTTCTCTGAGCCCTTCTCCATTCCCACGGGCACCTTGACAGAAGACAGTCCTCCAAAGCTTTCCTTCAGAGGGAACCAGCCAAGCCACTGACTGGCTGCCAGCAAGGCCTGGACCATCTGCTTAGGCAGCTGTGTCTCTGAATGCTGGGATCCCTAAACTATAAGACTGTAAAGTAATTTCTAGGAAATGAATGATCACTTATTGGTATATTTCTCTAAGAATACAGGATAACCTGTACTTGATCAAATTTAAGGGCCTGGTTTAACTGTCCCTAGAACTTGAAACACTATCACCAAATTTCTGTTTTAATGTGTCTGTTATTTAATTCTTTGAAATTTAAGGTACTTCTTGTTTTTTAAGTGGAAGTAATGTGTTCTAATTGACATATCTACACACTCTCACCAAGACCTACTTTTGACCAACAGTGTGCAAACAGATAGGTCCTGCCAAGATAAGAAAGCTAGTTAATTGCTAACATTGATTAGAATACAGCAACTGATTTCTGATTCAGCTACTCTCTCCCCTACAATTCTGCCTCCCTCTATACAGAGTCGGACATGACTGAGCAACTTCACTTTTCACTTTCACACATTGGAGAAGGAAATGGCAACCCACTCCAGTGTTCTTGCCTGGAGAATCCCAGGGACGGGGGAGTCTGGTGGGCTTCCATCTATGGGGTCACACAGAGTTGGACACAACTGAAGTGACTTAGCAGCAGCAGCAGCAACTTGCCCCAAGCTAGTTCTCAGAAAATGTAATATTAATTGAACCTTTTAATTGGTTCAATTTTGATTTCCATAAACTTGATTCTCCATGCTTGTGTTCAGTCAGCTGTAGAATGGTATAAATCTGGGGACCCCACACGTGAGTCTGTAATCCACTCCATAAAAAGACTATTTCAAATAAACAACCAACCAACCAACGTGTACTGCTATCCAAGAGACAGTTTTTAAAACCAAACTTCTATTTCTCTTTTCTTGCTCTTTTTTATAAAGATTTCTTACTAATTTGAGTTTTGGGTCTAAAATGGTGGGGCCATTGGTAAGTGTGAGTGGGATGGTTACATGTTTATCAGGCAAATGAAAATGTTGGTGACATAAAGATCTTGAATTGTTTCTAAAACCAGATTAAGGAATCATCACTAATGAGAGGCTGTTTCCTTTTACCGTCTTAGCTATTAATGGGAAGATTTTTGGGAACCTTCATGGACTCGTCATGAATGAAGATACAGTGACCAACTGGTACTTGTTAGGATCCTGTAGGAGATGAAGTGGACATACACACCATTCATTATCATGCTGAGAGCTTTCTTTTCAAGGTACATGTAAGAGAAATGCTTTGGGGAAGACATTGAATTAACAGATTTAATATATTTCCATTGTGAAATTAGAGTTATTTGACAATAAGGCTTTCACAAGCCACAAGGGGTGGTAGTGAATGCTAGAGAATGGAACAGAGAAATATGATTATGTCCTTCCCGTGACAGATATTTCTTAATATGTATTTTATTGTGCTTTTTTAAAAAAAACAAAACAAAAACCAAAAACTCTCTGAGCTTCAGATGAGAGTTTTCTTATCAGTTGCTGCTGCTGCTAAGTTGCTTCATTCATGTCCGACTCTGTGCGACCCCAAAGATGGCAGCCCACATGGGGATAATCCCATGTGGAGTATGCTACTAATATCGCAAATGAAGGCATCCACAGTATTTTGTCCCTTTTCCGTTTTTTTCTTTTCTCTGTTTTCTTTCTCTTTCCCTCTCCTGTTTCTTTTCTGTGTGCTTAGCCAACAGAATAGCTCTCTCTAGTAAATGAGATATTTCAAGCTTTGTCTTGGTTCCGAAATGTTACCTTGACTTTTGCCCTAGTGGACTGGGCTCTACCACGTGTGGCTTCCTGCCTTTCAAGCATCAAGCTATACCATCTGAGTGGTGACTCACCTGTGGAGCGGTTTAAGAAACAGATTGCCAGGCTCCACCCAACACCTGATGAATCAGAATCCCTGGGATAAGGTCCAAATGTCTGTCATCTCAGGTGCTGTGCAGTCTACAGGAAGTAGATAGAAATGAATAATCATGTCTAATCTGCAAAGAAAACCTGTACTGCTACTTTTCCAGTCACACGGAAATAAATACCAACTAATGAAACATCTAATATCCTCTCCCCTCAGTATATTTATTCAACACAGTTTAAGACAGAAAGTACTAAGAGTGATTATATGAAGTTTCATATATTAAGTTCCATATATTAAATGCCTATGATGCCTTTCAGAATTTGGCTGTTTTAATCCATATTTTGAAAATTATATTAAAATACATAAAATTTATAAAAACAAAATTATTTTATGTACATATAAAATTATTATATACATAAATATTTCAAACTAAGGTATAATTTACACTGAGTAGAATGCACCCTGGGGCTTCCCTGGTGCCTCAGCAGTAAAGAACCCAGCTGCCAATGCAGGAGACATGGGTTTGATCCCTGGGTTGGGAAGATACCCTGGAGAAAGAAATTGTAACCCTCTCAAATATTCTTGCCTGGGAAATCCCATGAACAGAGGAGCTTGGCTGGCTACAGTCCATGGGGTTGCAAAGGGTTGAACATAACTTAGCGACTAAATGACAACAACAAAATTCACCCTGTTTAGTATACAGTTCTGTTATGATAAGCACATACAGTGGTGTAACCAACCCTAATCAAGATATAGAACACCTCCATCAACCCCTAAAATGTCCCCTTCGCACCTTCTAGAGTCAGCTCCTTTCCCTTGTTTAACCCCTGGCAACCACTGATCTGTTTCCGTCTCTATAGTTTCGCCTTTTCTGAAGTGTCTTGTAAATGAAATCATACAGTCTATAGCATTATTAGTCTGGCTTGTTTCATTTTGTATCGGCATTTAACGTGCACCCACCGCGTTGTATAAGCAGTTTGTTCCATCCCGTTGTTGAACAGTATTCCATCGTACGAATGTATTGCAGTTTGTTTATTTGTTCCCCTACTGAAGGACATTTGGCTTGTTTCCAGTTTGGAGTTATTAAAAATAAAGTCATTACAAACATTTGTGAACATGCTTTCATGTGAACATAAGTTTTGTGAACATGCTTTCATGTGAACATGTTTTTCCTTTCCCTTGAGAAAATGCCTAGGGGTAGATTGCTAGTTGTTGTTGTTAAGTTGCTAAGATGTATTTGACCGTTTGCAACCCTATGGACTATAGCCTGCAAGACTCCTCTGTCCATGGAATTCTCCAGGCAAGAATACTAGAGTGGGTTGCCATTTCTTTCTCCAGGGGATCTTCCTGACCCAGGGATCGAACTCATGTCTCCTGCATTGGCAGGTGGATTCTTTACCACTGAGCCAGCAGGACAGGTGGTACATATATGATTAACTTCAAGAAAACTTCCAAACTGTGTTCCAGAGACACAGTATACTTTTCTCTCCTACCAGACATGTATGAGGGTACCACTTTTCCACATTCACATCAACACTTGCTATCTTTCATTCTTATTTTTTCTTCAGTTCAGCTCACTCGTGTCCGACTCTCCGCGACCCCATGAATCACAGCACGCCAGGCCTCCCTGTCCATCACCAACTCCCAGAGTTCACTCAAACTCATGTCCACAGAGTCGGTGATGCCATCCAGCCATCTCATTCTCGGTCGTCCCCTTCTCCTCCCGCCCCCAAACTTTCCCAGCATCAGAGTCTTTTCCAGTGAGTCAACTCGTCGCATGAGGTGGCCAAAGTACTGGAGTTTCAGCTTTACCATCAGTCCTTCCAATGAACTCCCAGGATCGATCTCCCTTAGAATGGACTGGTTGGATCTTCTTGCGGTACAAGGGACTCTCAAGAGTCTTCTCCAGCACCACAGTTCAAAAGCATCAATTCTTCGGCGATCAGCTTTCTTCACAGTCCAACTCTCACATAGCCATCCATTTAAGCATTGGGTTGACCACAAAGTTCGTTCACATTTTTCAATACTAGCTTATGAAACCTGAATGAACTTTTTGGCCAACCCAATATATATATTGGTATCTCATTGTTTTGGATGGCATCACCAACTCGATGGACATGAGTTTGAGTGAGCTACGGGAGTTGGTGATGGACAGGGAGGCCTGGCGTGCTGCACTCCATGGGGTCACAAAGAATCAGACATGACTGAGCAACTGAACTAATAGTATAATAATAATATTATTATGTAGTCATAAGAGGTAAAATGGAATGTAACTCCCCCATATTATACCTATGTGGTTGCTATCAATTTTGTAACAGGGGCTCTTAACACTTATTACAACTACATTTCAACTGTGTAAAATTTATGGAAGTTCATTTTATTGTGAGATCTTCTCGCCTTTCAATGCATCTTTTAAATACATCAAGGCTGTATGTTGTCACCCTGCTTATTTAACTTATAAGCTGAGTACATCATGAGAACCCCTGGGCTGGATGAAGCACAAGCTGGAATTAAGATTGCCAGGAGAAATATCAATAACCTCAGATATGCAGATGACACCATCCTTATGGCAAAAGTGAAGAAGAACTAAAGAGCCTCTTGATGAAAGTGAAAGAGGAGAGTGAAAAAGTTGGCTTAAAGCTCAACATTCAAAAACCTAAGATCATGGCATCCGGTCCCATCACTTCATGGCAAATAGATGCGGAAACAATGAAAACAGTGACTGACTTTATTTGTTTGGCCTCCAAAAATCACTGCAGATGGTGACTGCAGCCATGAAAGTAAAAGACACTTGCTCCTTGCAAGAAAAGCCATGACAAACCTAGACAGCATATTAAAAAGCACAGACATTACTTTGCCTATAAAGGTCCATCTAGTCAAAGCTCTGGTTTTTCCAGTACTCATGTATGGATGTGAGAGTTAGACCATAAAGAAAGCTGAGCACCGAAGAGTTGATGCTTTTGAACTGTGGTGTTGGAGAAGACTCTTGAGAGTCCCTTGGACTGCAAGGAGTTCTAACCAGTCAATCCTAGAGGAAATCAGTCCTTCATTGGAAGGACTGTTGGTGAAGCTGAAACTCCAATACTTTGTCCACCTGATGCAAAGAGCTGACTCTGATGTTGAAAAGACGCTGATGTTAGGAAAGATTGAAGGCAGGAGGAGAAGGGGACAACAGAGGATGAGATGGCTGGATGGCATCACCGACTCAATGGACATTAGTTTGGGTAAACTCCAGGAGTTGGTGATGGACAGGGAGGCCTGGCGTGCTGCAGTTCATGGGGTCGCAAAGAGTTGGACACGACTGAGCCACTGAACTGAACTAACCCCAGACTCCCAGTCCATCCCTGTCCTGCCCTGTGCCTTGGCAACCACAAGTCTGTTCTCTATGTCTGAGTCTGTTTCTGTTTTGTAGATAGATTCCCTTGTGCAATATTTTAGATTCCACATATAAGTGATATCATGTGTATAACTGAGTCACTTTTTATACTTTGGAGTTTGGCACAACACTGTAAATCAACTATATACTTCAACTAAAAAAAACAATTAGAGTTCTATCTCTTGTATAAAGCTTTTCTTCAGGTCAGTTCAGTTCAGTTGCTCAGTCGTGTCCGACTCTCCACGACCCCATGAATCACAGCACGCCAGGCCTCCCTGTCCATCACCAACTCCCGGAGTTCACTCAAACTCATGTCCACAGAGTCGGTGATGCCATCCAGCCATCTCATTCTCTGTCGTCCCCTTCTCCTCCCACCCCCAACCTTTCCCAGCATCAGAGTCTTTTCCAGTGAGTCAACTCATCACATGAGGGGGCCAAAGTACTGCAGTTTCAGCTTTAGCATCAGTCCTTCCAATGAACACCCAGGATTGATCTCCTTTAGAATGGACTGGTTGGATCTCCTCGCAGTCCAAGGGACTCTCAAGAGTCTTCTCCAGCACCACAGTTCAAAAATGAGGCTTCATGGATTTTCTTTCTCTGAAATTTTATCAACCCTCTCAGATATATTCTTGAAAACCTTCACCACTTAGAATTTCAACATGTATAATGTGTATTATTGCTGAAATGATTCATCTTGTCTTTTTTTTTTTTCTTCCAAACTCATTTGAAGCATCCTGAGAGAAATGCATGGTCAAGAGCTCGGGTCCTGAAGTCACACCGGCTCCACCATTCCTAACGTCTGTCCTGGTTGAATTCTTTACTCCTCTGTGCTTCCGTTCTGTTCCGTCGCTCAGTCTTATTCGACTCTTTGCGACCCCGTGGACTGTAGCTTAACCAGGCTTCTCCGTCCATGGGATTCTCCAGGCAAGAATACTGGAGTGGGTTACCATTTCCTTCTCCAGGGGATCTTCCCGACCCAGGGATCGAACCCGAGTCTCCCGCATTGGCGGCAGACGCATTAACCTCTGAGCCACCTCTGTGCCTCAGTCACCTGTTAAATAAACGTACCACTACCAGATTCCATCAATAACAGGATGTGCATTTTCACAATTTAGCGTATCTGATGCCAAGATGCATCTTTCCATCAGTGGCATGTTAAAGTTTAATTGGCAGCATTTAAACAATGTATTTATGTATTTGGCCACTTTGGGTCTCAGGTGCGACACACAGGATCTTCATTACAGTGCGTGGGCTCCAGAGCTCAGGGTCAGTAGGGGCGGTGTGCAGACTTAGTTACACACAGGGTCTTAGCTCCTCGGTCAGGGACTGAACCAGGTCCCCCGCACTGGGAGGCAGATTCTTAACCACTCAACCACCAGAGAAGTCCTGACAGCACTTTTTTTTTCCTTTAATAACAAAGTAATGATGGCCATTATAATCAGTGGTATCAGGCTCAATGAAATATGTTAGTGTCTACTTCCCTGAGTTAGTATAAGAATAAGTGAGTTTTTACATTTTTTTCTAAATTTAAAAGTTGGCACAAAGTTAACATTCAATATGTGCTAGCTGTTATTATGTCTTAATACCCTTTAAGGTCTCTAATTGAGCCCTAGAAACTCCACAAACAGTCATTGGCTGAATAGTAATTTCATATCGGGGTAATGGATGGAACGTAATGATGCAGTAATGATTTTACAATGAGCTTTCCAAGACCCCTCAGAGATCGGACAAGAAAGGAGTTGAGCCTGGAGTACTCATCGGCATGGCGCAGACCTCTGGGGTCAGTTACCTGGCTTTGTGACAGGCACTTGGAGCTGCTTCCCACTATCCATGTCCTCCACACCCTGGGCTGAGATGGAGTAGGGCCGACTGGCCTTGTTCATAAATATGATCAGGATGGAGTCCCCCACCTCGGCGTGAATCACTGGGCCTAAAGGCAAAACACAGGTCTGTGTGCATTATCGTTGCTCTTTTCAACACTGGTGTAATTCACGTGTATTTGACAAAATAAACAAAGGTTAGCCTTGTTATTAGGGTATTTCCTCTAGTAGGTGACATTGGGTAACATTAAATATCATGTCACGGTTTGCAGATGGATCAATCTGGATTCAAATCCTGCCTCCTTCACTTACTTATTAGAGAGGCTTTGAATAAGTCAAGTAAACTACCTGAGTCAAATTCCTCATTTGTAACATGGTCTTACCTTTCTCAAAGGGTTACAGTAAGGATTAGATAAAGTAACATGTGTAAAGTGCTAATTTCAGTAAATTGAGACATAGTAAGTACTCAATAAATGCTTACATTTTTACTACTGCTGAGACATACTCTCCAGGAAAAACTATCCACAACACGTGGTGACTTTTCATTGTAATCCCCGTGTGTAACCTTTGGTTAGTTTAAAATTGCTCATTATCTGGTAAATAGATATAATAATAGTGAGGATGCAATGAAATAATGAGTATAAAAGGAATTTCTAAGACAATAAAATTAAAACATAAACATATTGATTTATGGTCAATATGGTGATTTCACTAAGGCACGTGCAAACATCCAATGCTATTTCTCAGTATTTGGATATCTGCATGAGACATGCACTCTTCAGAAAGTTGTGTGTACACGTTTCTGTTAACCAGCATGAGAGCCAGTGGAAATCGGCACACACATCCCTGGAGAGGTCTGTACCCTCGTTGCCATGGGATGCCCTCACCCAGCACAGGTGCCCGTTGGTCCCCAGAACAAGACACAAATGCAGTTTGCTCAGCCACACCGAAAGAGCATCCCTCACACAGGGATCCCTTGAGAGAGGTGGAAACAGACTTCCAGTGGAAGCACCACAGATCTGGTCCCTGAGGTTCTAGGGATGTATCTGCACACTGTGTTCACAGGGAAATACACTCACAGTTGAGAGTCTGACCACACACATCCATTGTTCACTGGTTCAACCGTGGTTTTAGTGCTTTCCTGAGAAATGCAGTTGGCTGTCGGTATTCATGGATGCAGACATAGAGGGCCAACAGTACTAAGCCATTTACTGCAAGAGACTTGAGCATTCTGATGCCCGTGAAGTTCCCGGAACCAGTCCTGGACTGTACTGATAAAGGCCTAAATAATCTAAAATTTGTTGGACTACTATTATCTTTAAAACAAATATTTAGTATGAATCAGACAGTGTCTGAAAAGCACACTGTTTTTTTTTAAAATGATAAAGCCAGAAAAGAAAAATTTAGGCATGGTTTTTAAAGTAGTTTTGGGAAGAGTTATAGATGGGGCATATGCATACATGTAAGAAAATCAACGTATTTTCACTGCCGCTTAAACTGCACATGCTGTGCTATTTTGTTGAGAAGGGGTGAATGCCTTCTGGTTTACTGCCTGGTGGGTCACAGGGAGCAGTGATGACCAGTGTGCCTGTCCGGGGGCTTTGGCAGTTTCTGGGGTTCAGGCCTCTCCCTGATCTGCAGCAAACGGACAGATGGGCCTTCTGCTCCCCTGACTGAAGTGGTGCTGAGCTTGACTGATGAAGTTGCTGGTCTGTTTCCTTTTCCTGAGCAAACCAAATTGAGCCCAGCCCCCTCTGCAGAATCAGCACCCGTTCTTCAGAGATCTGTTCTCTGATTCAGAGATTCAAAAGAAGGAATGTTCCCATGGGAGATGACTCATTGGTATGAAAAGCAAGCTTGGGAACCGATGTTAGCAGATGGTGAAGATGGATGGGCCGGTTAATAATTTATGAATCTAATAATCGTGTGATGCATTATTTTGATAATAAGAAACATATTAAAGCCTTAGTATTTATATAAGTTGCCTTGTACATTTAAAAACGGAAAAGTCATCTAAATTAGCCCTCTGCTTTAAGATCTCATCTTCACGATGGGGTGACATTCAGGTGAGGACAAGTGGGGAAGGTTAGCAGGAAGAGTTTATCCGATCTTTTGGGCAGCTCAGGGTATCAGACAGATGAAGTCAGTTCTGAGAAGGCCAGGAAGTCAGGGCCCCCGGAACTGAATCCATGCTGTTCACCCAATCACTGCTTCTCGAGTAAAAGGTTTCTCTTTTGTCAGAATGATTTTCATGGTGTGTTGTGAAGGCAGTGGCCATGGATGACTGAGAACCTTGGAGAAGCCATGTAAACACTCCGGCTGCTGTTCTGAGGCATCGGTGTTTCAGATGAAAGTTTCCTGGCTCAGCAGATGGGTGGCCAAGGACCTTCATGGCAGCAGGTGATGGTTAGACTGCCTGGATGACAGGGATTCCTGTTTGTGTGTCATCTGCTGGTCTTCTTATGCTACTGTTTGTGTGAGCTGAGCACACAGCATGCTCCCTGATGATGGGAAAGCAGCAGGCTGTCTCCCTTGTATGAATGCAGTCAGGCTACTCTGTTTTCCATTCATTCTTGGGAAGATGTCTAACCGGATGTGTGTGTGCGTGTATGTGTGTGCTGGCAGTGCACGGCTGTGATCTGTGCCATACCCAGGAGTGCCAAATGCTCCTCTTGTGGCGGTCGAGCTTTGATCTCCACAAATTGTCCATTGGTGTATTCCCTGTAAACCACTTTCTTGTACTGAGAGCCGATCCAGTTTTCAGTGTGGTTCATGAATATATCTCCATGTCTGCAAATCAGAAGCAACAGGAATTAAAGTTGTTAGAGGGAAGAAAAACCTCGAGTGCTTCTGCATGATTTGGAGGTGTGGGCACTGCAGTAGTGCTTCCGAAACCTGACTCTGATCAGGACATCCCTGGGGAGCTGGTCCTTTACATCAGACTTTGTGGAAGTGGGGCCAGGAATCTGCATTTGAAACCATCTCTGGGGCTTTAGATGTGGCAGTCCAGTATTGGCCTACGTTCCACTCTTGGGCACCACTGCTCTAGAGCCCTGCTGGGACACAGAGAACAGACTTGTGGATGCAATGGGGGAAGGAGCTGCTGCTGCTGCTGCTCAGTCGCTTCAGTCGTGTCCGACTCTGTGCGACCCCACAGACGGAAGCCCACCAGGCTCCCCCGTCCCTGGGATTCTCCAGGCAAGAGTGCTGGAGTGGGGTGCCACTGCCTTCTCCGAACGGGAGACGGAGAAGGCAGGACAAATTCAGCGAGTGTCACTGACACACATACACATCACCGTGTGTGAAATTGGGAGCTGATGCTGCATAGATAACCAGCTGGCTGCTCTATAACACGGGGGGTTAGTTTGATGCTCTGTGATGGCCTGGAGGCACCAATGATGGGGAGAGAGCGGTGAGGGAGACTCGAGAGGGAGGCGATATATGTATACTTACAGCTGATTCATGTGCGGCAGAAACCAACACAACATTGTAAAGCAATTAGTCTCAATTTAAAAGAAAACAAAACCCTGCTGGGTGCTGCATAGGGCCAGACTTAGTCAGAGACTCCTAAAGGCACTTTGAGATTACATTCTCCTGGGACCAACCAACCTCAGGAACATGTTCACCCATGCACATGCGCACACCCCACCACCGTGCATTCCTTCAGATTCCATATGTTGTTCTGTACCCTGCTATGTTTCTCCACGGTAAAGATCTCAAGAAAGTCTGTGGGTTGTGTATTGCGCATATGCGTGCGTGCAAAGTCTCTTCAGTAGGTTCTGCTCTTTTCGACCCTATGGACTGTAACTCACCAGGTTCCTCTGTCCATGGGATTCTCCAGGCAAGAACACTGGAGTGGGTTGCCATGCCCTCCTCCAGGGGATCTTCCAACCCAGTGATCGAACCCGTGCTTCCTGTGGTTCCTGAATTGCAGGTGGATTCTTTACCACTGGGCCACCAGGGAAGCCCCGTATTCTGTATATACTTATATACAAATATAAATACAATTGATTCTTGTTATTCACAATAGTGTGCTCTAGAGAGTCACCCCAAATACTGAACCATTGTTCCTAAGGGAAATTCAGGGTTAGGTTCCTTCGAATCTCTGGTTCTAATATATTTATGAACAGATCAATATATAAATTCGATAGATGTGTGTTTCTATTTAAAGACATATCATGTGATATATCTTGCTGATCCATAATCACTGAACTCATGACATTGACTCATGCTTGAATGAAGCTTATCTAAAACCTGTTTTTTCTGTTAGGTGTAGTACAGCCTTCCAGTGCTTAGGAATCCTAGACAGCATTTCAGCCCTACTCTGGGTGGGGAAGGACATTTTAAACAGCTAAGTCACCAACAAAAAGCACAAAGAAGAAAAAAGTGGCACTAAATAGATGACTAAAAGGACAGTTGGGAGAGCTAAAACAAGGAAACAGATGCCTTGTTGGTTTGACCTCTGCTGGGAATGTGAACATCAGGTGACACAAATTTTTCACTGTTCTATTCGTATCTGCAAGTGACCACGAAAGCACCACAAGGATTGATTTGAGGGTTACAGATAAATTTCAGCAAGCGGGCAAATTTGCAAATGTGAAATCTGCAAATAATGAGGATCAACTCTATATTTTATCTAGTACCAACCTAGATCACTACAAAAGACAGAAACAAATCTATCAACTTCATCTGCAAAACATATTGGCTCACATCCTTCCATTTCCCACGGTCAGACTGCCCACACGATAACCTAAGTCACCAACTTCATCTGTTGATTCACCTGTATTACCTGAAACTGTTCCTAACCATGTTCTCTCCTCCTGATTCTCCTCCCTTCCCTCTCCTCTCTACACTACAGGCAGAGAGATCCTAAACTACACATTTGAATAAGTCAGTCCTTGTCGAAAAGATTTTTATGGCTTCCCATTGGCAGACGCCTTGATTTAGCTTTCACACCCCTTTCCCTGATGCGAAGAGCCGACACATTGGGAAAGACCCCGAAGCTGGGAAAGACTGAAAGCAAAAGGGGAAGGGGGTGGCAGAGGATGAGGCGGTTAGGTAGCATCACCGACTCAATGGACCAGAATCTGAGCGAACTCGGGGAGACAGTGGAGGACAGAGGAGCCTGGAGGGCTACAGTCCATGGGGTCGAAATGAATCAGACATGACCTAGCGTAGTGGCTGAACAACAACAAAACTTCCCCACTTGCCTCTGCCAAGCTCCCAAACCTGGTTTCCCATCACCGCCACCCACACGCTCTATGCTCACGCCATTCTACACACTCCCTCTCTTGAACCCCACAGGCCCTCCACACCTGCAGGGCTTCCCTGACCACCCACCCTCTCCCCCTCCCACAGTGACTGCATGACTCAGCGTGTTTGCTCTAATATCTTCCCCCTGGAACATGAAATCTGTGTGGAAAGGAGCTTGTGTGCCCTTCTCAGCACTTTGCACAATCCCGAGCACACAGTAGGCATTTTGCAAATGCACGTATACCTTCTACCCCGCACTGTGTGCTTTCCAAGGGAGACAATTTTCTTCTACTTTTACTTTCCAGGAGTCCTAGCAGCATGTGCGGTGGTGACAAGCCCAGGCTCTTGAGCTACCTGTGCTGTTTTCTAGCTTCCCTCCTCTGCAAAATGCGGTGATAATAATTCACCCAACTCCCAGGAGTGATGTGAGGATCATAGGAGTCGAGACCTGTAAAGCTGTGTCAGCTTCAGACACCTGTGAAGAACCACCGGAGTGCTTACTCTATCGTCATCTCACTGGGAGGTCACGTGACGGTGCTGGGCCAGTGATGGAATGGGAAATGCTCAGCGAAAGGCCTGGCTTATGAGGGGTGGTGCTCAATAGATGCTGACTCTTACCTCAAATCCCAGGTTAGTTAAATTACATGCGCATCAGTCCACAAGTTCAAGAGTGCTAGCAAGTGAAGCGAAAGTCGCTCAGTTGTGTCCGACTCTTTGAGACCCCGTGGACTATACAGTCCATAGAATTCTCCAGGCCAGAATACTGGAGTGGGTAGCCTTTCCCTTCCCCAGGGGATCTTCCCCATCCAGAGATTGAACCGGGGTCTCCTGCATTGCAGGCAGATTCTTTACCAGATGAGCCATGAGGGAATTCTCTATAGCAACCTGCTCTCTGTTTTCAAATTCCCTCCCACTGCACAGACTCTGGCACTGCGCTGACAGTTCCATTTGTTGCCTTTCTGGGATCCTGAGTTCTCCCCACCATGTTCTTAGGAAGCCACAGGGAAAGACTTCCAGGTTCCAAGGTGAGGCAGAGGGTCTGTGCTGACCAGGACAATAAATGTTTCAGGGAAAACCCATACTGAGGGGTGGTTTGAAACCTGGAGGTGTCCTTAGATATGGCCTCGGGTCAAACTGCAGATGCATAGTAACTGGGGTGGGAGGGCATTTGCTCCTGGGCTCTGATCTACGGGGGTGCCACAGGCTGCCACTGGGACAACCTGTCACTTCAACTTTGTCCTGCATTTTTATCTACAGAGCTGTTGCTTTTTAAACAGGAGTAATCAATTTTAACAGTTTCAGTTAACCGAACATGACCAAAATTTTATCATTTCATCATGAGATAACTGTAAAATATTTACTAGTTACATAGTTTATGTTTTTGTTCATACTAATTCTATAAAATCCAATGTATGCTTTATACTTAAGGCTCATCTCAATTTGGACTACCACATTTCAAGTGTCCTATAGCCAAGTATGGATACAATCTACTATATTAGTGCTGATCTAGAAGACTGTGGTTGTGGTTCTTCTGTTGTATTTTTAATAGGTGAAGATGCTCTCATTTCACTTTGCTGTCATTTATTTATGGGCAAAACCAGAACGGCAGGAACAGGGTGCAGACACACCCACTGCCCTCTATCTCTCTAAGAAGCTTGAAAGACAATCCCAGAAGATTAAAGCTAGCTCTTTCTGCCAGCCTGGAGGGATGAGGCTGAAAACAGAAATTACACTGAGTTTCAAGAAAATAATGAAGGATATATTTCTTACACATTCATGGGCTAGGACTGTACATGTGACAATTATTATACAATAATGTCTTCAGAGATAGCAGCCTGTTAATGAAATAATTATTTTAGAAAAGAGCAAATTAGTATTCATTTCACTTTATACTGAATTATCCATTTTTAACTTGTATAAGCAGCACTACTTTGGCAGGGGGAGTGTCTGGTTTAACAAAACGTGTTGGTGAATAATTGAAGTGAAGTGAAGTGAAAGTCACTCAGTCATGTCCGACTCTTTGTGACCCCATAGACTGTAGCCTGCCAGGCTCCTCAGTCCACAGGATTCTCCAGGCAAGAACACTGGAGTGGGCTGCCATTTCCTTCTCCCTGGGAAGGGCTACCCATCCAGGCAACCCACTCCAGTATTCTTGCCTGGAGAATCCTGTGGACAGAGGAGCCTGGAGGGCTGCTGTCCATAGGGTCGCACAGAGTCAAACACGACTGAAGCGACTTAGCATGCATGCATGCTTGCATAGGAGAAGGAAATGGCAACCCACTCCAGTGTTCTTGCTTGGAGAATCGCAGGGACGGGGGAACCTGGTGGGCTGCCGTCTATGGGGTTGCACAGAGTCAGACACAACTGAAGCAACTTAGCAGCAGCAGCCCTTCCCAAGGGATGTTCGCAACCAAGGGATCAAACCCAGGTCTCCCACATAGCAGGCGTATTCTTTACTGTCTGAGCCACCAGGGAAGCCCAAGAATACTGGAGTGGGTAGCCTACCCCTTCTCCAGCGGATCTTCCCAACCCAGGGATTGAACCAGGGTGTCCTGCATTGCAGGTGGGTTCTTTACCAGCTGAGCTACCAGGGAAACCTGGTGAATCTTTGAATGAATTTTAAATCATCCTACCCTTGAGGCAAATCTTTTAAAACTGAGGAGTGATTTTTGTTTCTTCATTTACCCACAAGGTGGCACCATTATACTCTTTCCATGAGCCTGAACCCTCAAAACAGACCGAGTAAGAAAAACAGAACAGGCTATGATTCCTAATAGCTGGTGTAGAGGAGTTGGTGGGGGTCATAACCACAGAAGGTGCATGAGGGCTGGGGAACAGAGGGCAAGGGAAGTGTGATAATAAATATCAAAGAGGTACAGGGCATGAACGTCAGCATGGCATGGTGATGAGACCACGGATTTGTCCTTTAAAAAGGTCAGTGTTCAACTCCATCTCTGCCAGTGACTGAGTGAACCAGCCCTCACCTGCATACATGGGGCGGTGCCACCCAGGCAGAAGGTGCTAACCCCAGGGAGGAAGCCTGCAGGCCTGCCCTCCAGATAGTTCAGCCCTGAAGGCCTGGCCGGAGGGCACCCGTGCTCAGCAGCGCGCGAGGTCCTCGAGCCCGCGGATTCCTCTGTGTTCTGCACGGGCAGCGCCTCCACAGGAGGGCCAGCCTCTCGGACGCTCTGGGGACCAGGCCAACAAGGGGACATGCCCTTCCTGCCCCGCCCAGGGCTCTCCGCTTTCCCGCCCATCCGGTGTCCCGGTGGCCAGTGACTGCCTGCGGCCCCCCACCCCGCCCATCTACAGCGCCCCCCCCAGCTCTGCACAGCGGCCCTGCGTATCCGCACCGCATCCCCCGGGTCCCCGGGAGGCGAGCCCCTGCGCTGACCTGCCCCGCGCTCGCTCAGACCCACGCGCGGGGCCCGCCAGCCTCTCGGAGACCACACTGGCTTCAGACCGCTCCCTCGGAGGGGGCCGGCGACTTCCCTAAGCTTTCGTGTTCCTGGGTGACATGTCTGTCCGCCAGGACAGGGCAGACAGCACCCGGGCCCTTTTAGGTTCCGCGTTTGCCGAATATCCACGCCCGTGTGCGAACCCACCCCGGAGACGGCGTTGGCTCGGCCTGTGGTACCTTTCCCCTCCTGCGTCCAACTGCTGCTTTTCGAACTCCCAGTTTTTGTTAGGGGCATAATCCCATTCTACCTCTTCAGCGGCGATGTAAAAGGTTCTTATCGTCCCATAGGGCTGCTCAGGAGGGTCCTTATTGCCGCAGCTCCTGACCTCATATATCTGATGCATGCCTCTCGCCAAGTGGTGCAGGGTGGAGCCAAAGACCCTGAAGACGCCTGGAAGAGAAATGGCTTGGCGTTCAGAGCGATGCTTGAGCGTTTGCTTTTGGTTTGCTAGCAAACCTCCGTAATTATTACAAAATAACCGGTCAGGTGGATTTTTAAGATATCAACCTTCTATAGCATTTAAAAATAAGACCCTAAGAGGAATAAATTACTTGTAAATATATTTACGTATGGGGGAAAAATACCATCTGAAACTCATCTGTCATGTCCAAAAACAAATTAAAAAGAAACTTGTAAAGTTGCTGCCAAGAAATGATTTCTCTGGGTCTCCCCTATTGTACACACCGTTGGACACAACTGAGCGACTGACCTGAACTGATTAGAGGATAGTTACTCCTGGAAAAATCATTGATATATATCTTCTCCCAGCCCAGTTTAAAAGGAACTAATTACTTGCCTAGACAAAGTTCAAATTAGGTCAATCTTCTGAGGTCATGGCTTTTGCCCTCAAGGTTTTCATAAGCTATAAGGTGCAATATACAAATAAGCTATTACTCTTAAAGCTAAATGTATTTTTTTCATTAAGCCCTTGAGCAGAGGAGGGTCTCATTTCCAGTGGTAGGTCTACATCATGCCAGATGAAAAGGAAACAGAAACAGCAACCATCATATCTGACTGAGAACCATATGATTTTTTAAGCTGAATTTTCTAGATGCCTTGGCATCAGATACGCATATTTTAATTAAATTCACCATAAAATCATCATACAAAATCAAATTATTGGAAGATGTTAACTCAGGGAAATTATTGGATCAACAAATCTCCTCTAGTTGACTCTGTTCTCAGAGGTGAATGAGAGTGTGGGTCTCATTAACTATCTTCAGTGCACAGAGATAGCATCTATCATGTCTAAATATTCCCAAATTATCCCTTCCGGATGAGCCCAAACCATTGGTTCATAGGGTACCCTAGCACGCTCAGGCAGAAACAGTTACCCTCTGTAAAAACAAAGAGAAGACCCTTCTGACAACAGAGGTGGCCAGACCTTCCTCTGCCTGTGCTGGTCTCCAGGCAGCCCACTATTTGTATGCTCATCATCCCTTCAACAGAGGAAGAATTTTCTTTTCTAAGAACAAAGAGGAGCTTAAAGCCTTGATTATGGTGATATGTTCACAGATGCATACCATTTCCACACTCATCAATTTACATGTATTAAATATACAGCTTTTTGTGTTTCAGTCATACATCAACAAAGTGGTTTTAAAAAGGAAAGATCAAAGAGGAAATGTTTCACTTCCAGCTGACAGGCTACTCTACCCATGTTTGGGCACTCCTTTCAGCTTAGAGGGTGGGACGGCAATAGGTGAAATGACTCAGCTTTTCAGCAGTCACTGATTTATACTCACTGCCAAACATAAACGGGAAAGCATTGTCATGTAGCTCTTTAGAAGCCTGGAGGGCCCATGAGTAAGTAACCATGTCCCTAAAATTATTCCAGCCATCTCTAGCTTTGAATGCTGTTTCTATGGATTAAAACTATTTGGCTGTTTAAAAGTAATTGTTCCAAAGGCATCCCTTGGGGTGATTCATAATTGATCAATCAATTAACATAGAAAGGTTGAATACTAGAAGCTTACAAGGCAAGGATGGAGCTCCTAGTCTGAGGCAGTTCTCTGGCAAATGTTTTGAAGCTCAAGCCTCTTTTTTTTTTTTTTTTTTGCTTTTATTTATTTATTTTTAAGCAATGTATTTTATTTGGTAGGTAAGTCATGGAGACTTTTCCTCTCTCAAACAGATAACTAAATCATGGAGAAAATATGCATTTACACTCACAGCAGCCAGAAGTGAATGTTGAGGCGGGGTTAGGTGGCTCCCAGGGTCCATATGTTTTCTATATATTTCTTTGATGACTTAAAATTTTAGATTTGTCTCAGGTAGAAATGTTTAATGTGTAAACAGGTGACGTAAGTCATATTTACTACTTGTTAATAGAAAAGAGTAGCTTTGAAGAGCTCTATCTGCTTTTCTCTTTGAATTCTTTTCCCTCAAGTCTCAAATTCTTAACCAGTGACAGAGAGTGGCATCTAAAATGCAGTTCCAGTGTGACAGAAAGAAGTAAATACCGATTCATAAAGGAGACAGAGCAGGCAAGTACTTCTCTTGAGTAGCATATTGGTTTCATTTTAAGACCAATGAAAAAGTTGGTTTGGAGAAACATGTTGAATATCCACAGCATTTACTAGTCTTCTTTTTCATCAGAGAGCATATGTTGCCAAATATTACTCTTTATCTTTTATTAAAATGCCCCAGTGACCTAATTAACTTGTTAATCTCTAAGAGAAGGGATGGGTACTGGCACTTCGATGGGCTCTCCATGGACTCCGGATCCAATACAGCTTGCTTTCTGGGCACCCAAGAGAGTGACAATAGGCAAGTCCCTGTTTGGACTCATCAAGAGACCACTATCAATCTCTCGTGAGGGGAGACAAGTTCACATCTACAACCTGGAAGCAACCACCAGGCTGCTCATGTCTGGTTGATGCTTCCGAGCAGCAACTAAAATGAAGTTTGTGTTTAAAGAGAATAAACAAGCAAACAAAACAAACAAAAAAAACTCTTTCTTGGAGCTGAATTGTTCATGGATAGAAATCAAGAGCATTCTCCTAGAATTTGTGAGGCCAGGTCATTTAGAGGACTCCTGCTTCTGCTTTCTGGATGTTATTAGATGCTTTTCCTCTGTCCTTCACATCATGTGTTTGAAATACAACAGATAGGATTCTCTGATTCTACTCAAGGCTCTGTTTCCTTCTGCACCCCCAGAAATGCCCAGATTCAACCAGTTTCTTCTGGGGGAAGACCCTAAGAATACCTGGCTGAAGATAGGAATCTGGTCACCTGAGCTGGCCCTGCCAAGTTTACCTGCACGGTCTGGCTGCATGAATGCCGTTGTGGAGACATGCGGAAACAGCGCCAGAGAGTCCCGGTAACTCCCTCGTAGGTGGATGGTGTTCCCTTGAAAATAAACTCCATGCATGTCCGTGTTGGTGCCCATTCCAATCAGATGCCAGGAGACTCTATCCTTTTTGCACATGGTTAGGCCTGGCTGGTTGCCATACATATAGCCATTAATAGCTAAATGGAAGGAAAAGGAGAGCAGAGCCCACTATTATTATGTAGATGTGCTGAAAACACATCACCTTAGTGGAGGATTATCAGTGCATATGGAGGCAGTGGTGTTCAAGTTAAAAATTTACAGAAGATCCTATTATCAGAGAATAAAAGAGTACTAGGAAAAAGTCAGGTGGTATATCAAATTGAAATGGAGACTGAAATTAATAATAAATAATGAAAATACACTAAAACTGTGAAACTGTTCTATTTAACAATGTATACACAGGACATGAATTCTAAGAATTAATAAGAAATAAACAGGTTGTTTTCTGAAGCAATTTTTTTCTGACAAAATTATTTGATAGCATTATATCATATCCTTCACTTCATATTTTGGTTTGGAGATTATAAAGAGCATCATCCTTGAAAAAATATTTACAGATTTCATGAATTTCCCCAAAGTCTTTTTTTTAAACTCTTGATATGGAAGTCATTTTCTTTTCCGGCTCTTATCCTGTCATCTCCCTTGTTAAGTGTCTTTTCCTCAGTTATTCATTTAATTCTGTCACATCCTCATTTGCCAATGGCTTTGCATTTCATTCTAGAAGTTATCAGACATCCCTTCACTAATTTTATAGATATTCCATCACTTGAAAGACTTGCAATTGGTTGACATTATATTTGCATGTCAAATCAGTGAAGAGGGATTTGAGGAGTGGGGAAGGGACACTAAGTTTTAAGAGGGTCAGTCAGTCAGTTCAGTCGCTCAGTCGTGGCCGACTCTTTGCGACCCCATGAATCACAGCACGCCAGGCCTCCCTGTCTATCACCAACTCCCAGAGTTCACCCAAACTCATGTGCGTCGAGTCGGTGATGCCATCCAGCCATCTCATCCTCTGTCATCCCCTTCTCCTGCCCTCAATCTCTCCCAGCATCAGAGTCTTTTCCAGTGAGTCAACTCTTCGCATGAGGTGGCCAAAGTATTGGGGTTTCAGGTTTAGCATCAGTCCCTCCAATGAATGGGGTCGCGGAGAGTCGGACACGACTGAGCAACTGAACTGAACTGAACTCCAATGAACACCCAGGACTGATCTCCTTTAGGATGGACTGGTTGGATCTCCTTGCAGTCCAATGGACTCTCAAGAATCTTCTCCAGCACCACAGTTCAAAGGCATCAATTCTTCGGTGCTCAACTTTCTTCACAGTCCAACTCTCACATCCATACATGACCAGTAGAAAAACCATAGCCTTGACTAGATGGACCTTTGTTGGCAAAGTAATGTCTCTGCTTTTTAATATGCTATCTAGGTAGGTCATAACTTTGCTTCCAAGGAGTAAGTGTCTTTTAATTTCATGCTGCAATCACCATCTGCGGTGATTTTGGAGGCCCCCAAAAATAAAGTTTGACACTATTTCCACTGTTTCCCCATCTATTTTCCATGAAGTGATGGGACCAGATGCCATGATCTTAGTTTTCTGAATGTTGAGCTTTAAGCCAACTTTTTCACTCTTTTCTTTCCTTTCATCAAGAGGCTTTTAGTTCCTTTTCAGTTTCTGCCATAAGGGTGGTGTCATCTGCATATCTGAGGTTATTGATATTTCTCACGGCAACCCTGATTCCAGCTTGTGGTTCTTCCAGCCCAGCGTTCCTCATGATGTACTCTGCATAGAAGTTAAATAAGCAGGGTGACAATATATAACCTTGACGTACTCCTTTTCCTATTTGGAACCAGTCTGTTGTTCCATGCCCAGTTCTAACTGTTGCTTCCGAACCTGCATATAGGTTTCTCAAGAGGCAGGTTAGGTGGTCTGGGATTCCCATCTCTTTCAGAATGTTCCACAGTTTATTGTGATCCACACAGTCAAAGGCTTTGGCACAGTCAATAAAGCAGAAATAGATGTTTTTCTGGAACTCTCTTGCTTTTGCCATGATCCAGCGGATGTTGGCAATTTGATCTCTGGTTCCTCTGCCTTTTCTAAAACCAGCTTGAACATCTGGAAGTTCACAGTTCACATATTGCTGAAGCCTGGCTTGGAGAATTTTAAGCCTGACTTTACTAGAGTGTGAGATGAGTGCAATTGTACGGTAGTTTGAGCATTCTTTGGCATTGCCTTTGGGATTGGAATGAAAACTGACCTTTTCCAGTCCTGTGGCCACTGTTGTGTTTTCCAAATTTGGTGGCATATTGAGTGCAACACTTTCACTGCATCTTCTTTCAGGATTTGAAATAGCTCAACTGGAATTGCATCACCTCCACTAGCTTTGTTCACAGTGATGCTTTCTAAGTCTCACTTGACTTCACATTCCAGGATGTCTGGCTGTAGGTGAGTGATCACACCATCATGATTATTTAAGAGATTAGTCCTTGAATAAATAATTTTGCCTTATGATAATTTTGATTTTCCAACCTCAGTAAAATAACTGACAAGACTTTGAATAATGATCACTTAGATATGAAAAGTCTTTGTACCTCCAGAAGTGCAAACTGCTTTTCTCTTTGACATCAACCTCAATTCACTACAGCGGCTACATGCGCCCCCTCTGGGGGATGACTGCTATGACTGAGTACACTGAGGGGCGACTGCACCTAACTGCGTCTCAGGCTTGATGTCCCAGAGAGAGACACCCCCACTCCACTC
This sequence comes from Moschus berezovskii, assembly GCF_049115385.1. Lineage (NCBI taxonomy): Eukaryota > Metazoa > Chordata > Mammalia > Artiodactyla > Moschidae > Moschus > Moschus berezovskii. Next base: position 52,219,622 of record NC_142484.1, read on the forward strand.
CTCCTACGGCCCGTCCACCACACACGTAAATGGTCTCCTGTTAGAATCTCATTGTCAAGTAAAATTACCTTTTGTTTCTTTATCTGTTGAATGAGTGGTGTTTGGTAATTTTACTCAAATATCTGGAATTATTAGCAGAAGTTCTAGGTGCAGTCGCCCCTCAGTGTACTCAGTCAGCAGTCATCCCCAGAGGGCGGGCATGTAGCCGCTGTAGTGAATTGAGGTTGATGTCAAAGAGAAAAGAGCACTTCTGGAGGTGAGTGGAAAATCAAAATTTCATAAGGCAAAATTATTTATTCACAACATGTTGGTGGTTTTGCCATACATTGACATGAATCAGCCATGGGTGTACATGTGTTCCCCATCCTGAACCCCCCTCTGACCTCCTCTCCATCTCATTGTAAATTGTCGTGCTAACAATTTAGTCCTTGGCTGGCTGGTAGAGAATTCTCTGTTGCCTAGGAACTCCAGTTTAACACTTCTCTTTCCTGGGAACTCCCTGGTGATCCAGCAGTTAGGATTCCACATTCTCACTGCTGGAGGCCCAGGTCAGGGAATTAAGATACCACAAAGCTGTGTGGCATGCCCTCACTCCCTCCAGAAAAGCCTCTTTTTCTGGAACATTCATTCATTCATTTATACAGTCAACAAGCAGATTGGAACATAGACTGTATAACACGAGCAATGCAAACACTGTATGCCATGTAAGGCATTTTCTCTTTGGTATTGTGGCCAACTTTCTCCTACTCATGCAAGCAAGACTGGAGACAAAATTTAATTTATGATTAACGTGAAGCTTAAACTAAATACATAATTTCCTTGAATTTTGCCTTAAACATGACATATTCTGCAGGTTTAAAATATACAGATGTATTTCAAATTGCCAAACCAGCAAGGGACTGGATTTGACATGATCCATTAGGTTGCTTTCTGTTTTCTATATATAGGCTTCTCTGTATATAGATCCCTTTTGCAGCTTTTCCATTAAGGAATTGCTACGTTTCCTAATTTATAGCTTAGTTTACCTTTATATGGGCTATTAGAAAGGTTGGGAACCAATTTTGTCTTTAGTTATAACAAATTATTGTTGTAGAAGATGATGTTGGAAGTGCATTAATCCTTGTTTTCCATTGGTCCAAGAAGGGGTTCAGTTGCAACAGAGCATACGAGACCACAGAATTCTGAGCTGGTGCTGTGGGTCACTTGGAGCCTTGAACATTTTTAGGCTTCCATGGGAGAAAGAGAGACATTCTTTTGCACTTCTTTAGGAGAGAAGGGGAAGGCTATTTCACTATTTTCTCATAATGTTTTAAAAGCAATAAATAGATGCTATGCTTGGTCTTAAAACAAGGTCTGTTATCTTGCCATGTTTGCTTTAGGCATTGAAATAAATTTTTATTGAAACATATTTGATTTATAATATTATATTAGTTTTAAGTGTATAACATGGTGACTCAATATGTTTATAGATTATACTCCATTTAAAGTTAATATAAAATAATGGCAATATTTCCATATGTTGTATAGTATACCCTTGTAGCTTATTTATTTTATTCATAGCAGTTTTTTTTCTTAATCCCATAGCCTTATCTTACCCCTTCACCCTTTCCTCTCCCCACCGATAACCATTAGTTTGTTCTCTGTATCTGTGAATCTGTTTTTTCATTGTTGTTGTGTATATTCATTTGTTCTATTTTTTAGATTCCACATATAAAGTGAAAGCATACAATATTTGTCTTTCTCTGTCTGACTAATTTCACTAAGCATAATATTCTCTAGTTCCATCCATGTTGTTGCAGATGGCAGAATTTCATTCCTTTTTTGTGTCTGAGTTTTATTCCTTATATATATATATGTATATGTATGTATGTATGTATACATACATGAACATTGGGCTGCATGCATCATTTTGAATTAGTGGTTTTGGGGTTTTTGTTTCCAGAACTGAAATTGTTGGGTCATATGGTAGTTCTAGTTTTATTTTTCTGAGATACTTCCATTTGTTTCTCACAATGGCTGCACCAACTTACATTTCCACCAATTGTGTATAAGGGCCCCCTTTTCTCCACAACCTCTCTAACATTTGCTATTTGTGTTCTTTTTGATGATAGCTATCCTGACGTGAGCTGATATCTCATTGTGGTTTCGATTTGCATTTCTCTGATGGAGCAATGTTGTTGAGCATCTTTTCAGGTGCCTGTTGGTTGGCTATCTGCATTTCCTCTTTGGAAAAAATGTCTCTTCAGTTCTTCTGCCCCATTTTTTAAAAATTTTAATTGGAGGCTAATTACTTTACAATATTTTATTGGTTTTAATCATATTGTTTGTTTCTTTGATCTTGAGTTGTACAAGTTGTTTATATTTGTTGACTATTAATCTCTTGTCAGGCATATCATTTGCAAACATTTTCTCCCATTCAGTAGGTTGTTTTTTCATTTTGTTGATGGTTTTCTTTGCTGTGCACAAGCTTTTCAATTTAATTAGATCTCATTTGCTTATTTTTACTTTTTTTTCTTTAGGAGACAGATCCAAAAAACTATTGCTGGGATTTATGTCAAAGAGTGTTCTGCCTCTGTTTTGCTCTGGGAGTTTCACAGTATCCAGTCTTACATTTAGATCTTTAATTCATTTTATTTTTGTATACTGGTGTTAGAGAATCTTCTAATTTCATTCTTTTACGTGTAGTTGTCCAGTTTTCCCTGAAACATTTATTGTAGAGACTGTCTTTTCTCCTTTCTATATTCTTGCCTCCTTTGTCATAGAGTAATTTACAGAAGCACATGGGTTTATTTTTAGCCTATTCTGTTCCATTGATCTGTGTCTGGGTTTGTGCCAGTGCCAAACTATTTTGATTACTATGCTAAGCCACTTCAGTCATGTCCAACTCTTTGCGACCCTATGGACTGTAGCCCTCCAGGCTCCTCTATCCATGGGATTCTCCAGGCAAGAATACTGGAGTAAATTGCTTTACCCTCCTCTGGGAATCTTCCCAACCCAGGGATCGAATGCTGTGTCCCTTATGTCTCCTGCATTGGCAGGCAGATTCTTTACCACTAGCACCCAGGAAGCCCCTTGATTATCTGCAGTCAGTCAGCATTGAGTCCTTCAGCTTTGCTCTTTCTCAAGATTCGTTTGGCTTTTTGGGGTCTTCTGTATTTCTATACAAATTTTAAAAGTAATTGTTTTAGTTCTGTGAAAAATGCCCTTGATATTTTGATAGGGATTGCATTGAATCGGTAGATTGCCTTGAGCAGAATGGTCATTTAAAAATATTGATTCCTTCAATATAGTAAAAATGAATATACTACCCAAAGCAATCTATAGATTCAATGCAATCCCTATCAAGCTACCAACGGTATTTTTCACAGAACTAGAACAAATAATTTCACAATTTGTATGGAAATACAAAAAAACCCGTCAAATAGCCAAAGCAATCTTGAGAAAGAAGAATGGAACTGGGGGAATCAACCTGCCGGACTTCAGTCTCTACTACAAAGCCACAGTCATCAAGACAGTATGAAACTGGCACAAAGACAGAAATATAGATCAATGGAACAGAATAGAAAGCCCAGAGATAAATCCACGCACCTATGGACACCTTACGTTTGACAAAGGAGGCAAGAATATACAATGGAGAAAAGACAATCTCTTTAACAAGTGGTGCTGGGAAAACTGGTCAACCACTTGTAAGAGAATGAAACTAGATCATTTTCTAACACCATACACAAAAATAAACTCAAAATGGATTAAAGATCTAAATGTAAGACCAGAAACTCCTAGAGGAGAACATAGGCAAAACACTCTCGGACATAAATCACAGCAGGATCCTCCATGACCCACCTCCCAGAATATTGGAAGTAAAAGCAAAAATAAGCAAATGGGATCTAATTAAAATTAAAAGCTTCTGCACAACAAAGGAAACTATAAGCAAGGTGAAAAGACAGCCTTCAGAATGGGAGAAAATAATAGCAAACGAAGCAACTGACAAAGAATTAATCTCAAAAATATACAAGCAACTCCTGCAGCTCAATCCAGAAAAATAAACGACCCAATCAAAAAGTGGGCCAAAGAACTAAACAGACATTTCTCCAAAGAAGACATAAAGATGGCTAACAAACACATGAAAAGATGTTCAATATCACTCATTATCAGAGAAATGCAAATCAAAACCACAATGAGGTACCATTTCACGCCAGTCAGAATGGCTGCTATCCAAAAGTCTACAAGCAATAAATGCTGGAGAGGGTGTGGAGAAAGGGGAACCCTCTTACGCTGTTGGTGGGAATCCAAACTAGTACAGCCACTATGGAGAACAGTGTGGAGATTCCTTAAAAAACTGGAAATAGAACTGCCATATGACCCAGCAATCCCACTTCTGGGCATACACTCTGAGGAAACCAGAACTGAAAGAGCCACGTGTACTCCAATGTTCATCACAGCACTGTTTATAATAGCCAGGACATGGAAGCAACCGAGATGTCCATCGGCAGAAGAATGGATAAGAAATCTTTGGTACATATACACAACGGAATATTACTCAGCAATTAAAAAGAATACATTTGAATCAGTTCTAATGAGGGATGAAACTGGAGCCTATTATACAGAATGAAGTAAGCCAGAAAGAAAACACCAATACAGGATACTAAAGTATATATATGGAATTTAGAAAGATGGTAATGATAACCCTGTATGCAAGACAGCAAAAGAGACACAGATGTATAGAACAGTCTTTTGGACTCTGTGGGAGAAGGCGAGGGTGGGATGATATGGGAGAATGGCATTGAAACATGTATATTATCATATGTGAAACGAATCGCCAGTCCAGGTTTGATGCATGATACAGGATGCTCGGGACTGGTGCACTGGGATGACCCAGAGGGATGGGATGCGGAGGGAGACAGGAGTGGGGTTCAAGATGGGGAACACATGTATACCCGGGGCAGATTCATGTCAATGCATGGCAAAACCAATACAATATTATAAAGTGAAAAAATAAATAAAACTGAAAACAAAAAACCAAAAACAAACAAACAAAAACATTGATTCTTCCTATCCAAGATCACAGTATATCTTTGTCATCTGTTTTCGTCTTTTCCATCTTCAGTCTCCTTCATCAATGTCATATAGTTTTCTGAGTACAAGTCCTTTGCCTCTCAAGATAGGTTTATTCCCAGGTCTTTTATTCTTTTTGATGAGATGGTAAGTGAGATTGTCTTCTTAATTTCTCTTTCTTATAATGCACTGTTAGTGTGTATAAATGCAAGAGATTTCTGTATATTAATTTTGTATTTTGCAGCCTTCCTAAATTCATTGATGAGCTCTAGTAGTTTTCTGGTGACTTCATTAGGATTTTCTGTGTATTGTATGCCACCTGAAAACAGTAATAGTTTTACTTCTCCCTTTCCAATTTGGATGACTTATGTCCTTTTCTTTGGATTACTGTGACTTAGACTTCCATCATTACGTTGAATAAAACTGGCAAGAGTGGGTATCCTTGTCTTGTTCCTAATCTTAGAGGACCTGCTTTCCGCTTTTCACCATTGAGTATAATGTTGGCTGTGGATTTGTCACAGTTGGCTTTTATTATATTAAGGTATGTTCCCTCTATGCCCACTTTCTGGAGAATTTTTTATCAAAAATGGGTGGTGAACTTTGTCAAAAGCTTTTTCTGGATCTACTGAGAGGACCATACTGTTTTTACTCTTCAGCGTGTTAATGTGGTAGACCACATTGATTGTTTTGTGGGTATTAAAAAATCCTTGCATCCCTGAGATAAATTCTACTTGATCATCGTACATTATCCTTTTAATGCATTATTAGATTCAGTTGGTTAATATTTTGTTGGGGATTTTTGCATCTATGTTCACCAGTGATTTTGGCCGGTAATTTTCCTTTTTCTGTGTGATACTTTTGTCTGGTTTTGGTATCAGGGTGATGGTGGACTCATAGAATGAGTTTGGAAGCATTTTTTCCTCTGCAATTATTTGGAATAGTTTTAAAATGTAGGTGTTAACTCTTCTCTAAATATTCGGTAGAATTCCAATTCTACCATACGGTGAAGTCATCTGATCCTGGATTTTTGTTTGCTGGGAGTTTTTAAATTACTGACTCAATTTCTTTACTGATAAGTGGTCTATTCATATTTTCTATTTCTTCCTGATTCAGTCTTAGTAGATTGTACACTTCTAAAGACTTGTCCATGTCTTCCAGGTTGTCCAATTTATTGGCAAATAGATGCTTGTAGTAGTCTTTTGTGATCCTTTATATTTCTGTGGTGTCTTTTGTAACCTCTCCTTTTTCATTTCTGATTTTATTGATCTGGGTCCTCTCCATTGTATTTTCTTGATGAATCTGGGTAAAGATTTATCAGTTTTATTTAACTTTTCAAAGAACCAGCTTTTAATTTCATTGATCCTTTCTATTTTTGTCTCTATTCACTTATTTCTGGTTTTATTTGAAATTTTTCTTTTTTCCTGAAGTAAGCTTTTAAATTCTGTTTTAGAACTGTTTTTGCTATCTCATAAGTTTTGGATTGTCATGTTTTCATTTGCATTTATCTCTAGGTATTTTTTCATTTCCTGTTTGATTTCTTCAGTGATGCATTGGTTGTTTAGTAGTATATTGTTCAGCCTTCACCTGTTGTGTTTTTTTTCGTAGTTTTTTTCTCAAAGTTAATTTCCAGTCTTATATAGTATTGTTTTCAAAAAAGGTGCTTGATGTGTTTTCAGTTTTCTTAAATTTACAGAGGCTTGTTTAGTGACTTAGCGTATAATCTATCCTGGAGAATGTTCTGTTTGCACTTGAAAAGAATGTGTATTCTGTTGCTCTGGGATGAAATTATATATATATATATATATCTGTATATACACCCACAGATATATAACAGTAATTTTCTATGTTTATTATGTACTGTGACCTTTGCTAGTTCAGATTTTGTATTATTTTATCTAAAGCTGATGAAGTGATTTAGAAGTATTAATTAAGTTTCACATCTCTTGAGATGGAGAAGTTTCACCATGCCTTGTGAGGCTGAAGCCACAACATATTTCAGTCATGACCAAGGACAATACCCAAGAAACCAAGCTTAAGATAATTAAAGCATTCCACACATTTTCACTTCAAATGTGATTATGATTTGACTTTACAAGAGGAAACAATTTTTCATACCGTGCATTCGGTTGGACTTCACAAATTCTTTGTCCTCCTTGTCAAAGCTGGAGGGATGCCAGGTAAACTTCTGAATATTTTCATCAAGATACCTGCTCAGATTCTCATCAAAGACTGTGATTAGTAGGTAAAACTCCTTGTCTATTCCTTTCTACAGAGAAGAAAGAAATGAATGAATGCTTGGAGGACTTCTTAGCTCTACTTTGCTTTCAAAGTTAACACGAAGTAACACAAAGTAAATGAGGATCAACATCAGCCACAGATTTGCTGGATCATTTTGGAAATCAAGATTCTGATCAATTCATTCTACACCCAATAAATTCATCTTCCTCATTATATCCTTTTCCCTCCCCATGTGACCTCCTCAGAGGAAGTAAGTCCCTGTTCAGAAGTTTTCCTAATCTGCGGTTCTCCTGTTCTCAGGCACCATGCTATTTTTGTCACTTTCAACTCCGTGTCCTGCCCTCGGCCTCTCTGACCTCATCTCCTTGTATTCACACCCTAGCTCACTCCAGCCACCCTGGTCTTTTGCTCTTCTGTGAACACACCTACTTCATTCCTGCCTCAAGACCTTTTCACATGCTGTTCCCATTGTCTAGAAGGTTCTCCTAGGTCTTGCCTGGCTCCCTCCCTTATTCCCTTCCATTCCCTGCACCAATATCACCTCCCCGGAGTGCCCTTGCCCCAACCGAGCTAAAAGTCCCTCATCTTCCCTCCTGCCTGCAAACTCACTCACCTTTCCACACTCCACTCTTCTTCATAGCACTAATCTCCACCTAAAATAGTTTATGTATGCACTTAAATGTGTGACTGCTGTCCCACTGTAATGTAGGCTTTGATAGGGTAGGGAAGTTTTGGGTATCTCTCTGTATTCCCAGTTCCAACAAAAATGCCTGGAAAACTAGACACTTAATACATGTTTTTGAGTGAGATAATGAATTCAAGTAATTCATGGCTTTGCTAAATGATATTGAGTTGATAATGAAGGACTAATTCCCATTGTGGATATTCCTAAACCATCTATTTGAATATCACTGACCACAAAGCATACAGAATTGTCAAAATCTACTCTTCTTTAAAGCTGAACCAGAGAAGTACTGTGTTTTCTGTCTCTCAACCATCTTCCCACCTCTAACAGACTCCCTCTCAATCTACGCTTCATCCTGTCGTCTACTCCAGAGGGACCCTCACCAGTGCCATCGGATCACATCTCTCTCCTTCTCAATATGGACAATACAATGTAATTCACAGTGATTGGTCCCTGCCTACCTTTTCAGCCTCATCTCTTGGCCGTTCCCTCCTGACACCTGAACCAAAGCAAGCCCAAGATCCTTGCAGCAATCTGAACTTGCTGTGTTCAGCAGGCCTCTGACCTTGATGCGTGTTCTCCCTTAACACTGATGGTCTGCCACCCGAATCCAACTTCAAGGGGCAGCTTAGCTGTCCCAGCTCTGTGATGCTTTCTTAACTCCTCATTGAAGGTAAGGTATTCTTTGCTTTACGTTCTTCCTATACCTTATGGACACTTACTGCTTTTATCACATGGCGTTTTAGAAGGCAATAGTTTTAGATCATGGGCTATGGAAAGAAACAATGTAGGCTTAAGATTTTTCAAGATAAAATATTAAAACTGGAGGGGGAATAAGGGATCAAATATATTTGGAAAGATATTGGGTTCTAGTGCCATTCTGCTTACATGTTATGACAACCGAGAGAAATGACTTGTCTTCTCCAAGTCCTAATTCCCTCATTTGCAAAATGAGGATATGAGTTGTCCCTACTTCATATTTTCTGGAGGGCTAAATTTGATACTATATTTGACGCATCCTCTAGCAAATACTAAGTGCCTGGTGTTAACTGTTATTAACCGTGGCCGTGTTTGTCCACAGGATGAGAAGGAACCACTGAGAGGGACTCGGTCGGAGAGCCTCATCATCCGAGTCATCTGTACGGCAACTGGGTCTGTGAAAGGGGAAATTAGCCCAGGAGGAGGCTAGAAGGTAGGTATAGGACCCTGTGTAGTCATTAACTTTGTGTCAACTAGTTCGGGTGCCCAGATATTTGGTCAAACATATTTCTAGATATTTCCATGAGGGTGTGCTTGGATGAGATTAACATTTGATTCAGCAACTAAGTGAAGAAGATAGCCCTCCCTAGTGTGGGGGAGCCTCATCCAGTCATTTGAAGGCCTTAAGAGAACAACAAAAAATCTGACCCTCTCACAAGTAAAAGGGGATTCTTCTTGCCTTTGAACTGGAACATCATCTTTTGCTTGCCTTTGAATTCAAACTCAAACACAGCCTCTTCCTTTCAAGACCCTGCTGCCCTTTTGGGTCTCCTGAGTCTCTTTCTGTGACTCGCCCTGCATATCTTGAAACTTGTCATCCTCCATAGTCATGTGGGCCTGCTCCTTATCATAGTTTTCTTTCTATCTATATATACATCCTAATGGTTCTTCTTTTCTACAGAACTAGGATTAATGCCAAATATAAAATATACCATTTAAACAAATAGCCTGCTATTTCTGATTGGTAAAGTAATTCAAAATGATTAAGTTGCTGACTTTCCCTCTTTCTATCAGTGTGTTTAATATCATGTAGATATAGCTTGACGGAGAGGCAATGGCAAGCCACTCCAGTACTATTGCCTAGAAAATCCCATGGATGGAGGAGCCTGGTAGGCTGCAGTCCGTGGGGTCGCAGAGTCGGACACGACTGAGCGACTTCACTTTCACTTTTCACTTTCACACACTGGAGAAGGAAATGGCAACCCACTCCAGTGTTCTTGCCTGGAGAATTCCAGGGACGGAGGAGCCTGGTGGGCTTCCGTCTATGGGGTCACACAGAGTCGGAAACGACTGAAGTGACTTAGCAGCAGCAGCAGCAGATATAGCTTGAAATGCTATGCTTTGCCACCGCAATCAGTGTGGCTTAATCTAAAGCCTCTAAATTGGGACTTGCAAGAAAATATCTACTTGTTTTCTTGTTTCTTTGGTCATAGTGATTAACTCCTACATTATAGTGGTGAGCTACAGTGATTCTCAAACTTGGTTGCACATTGGAATCACCTGGAGATTCTGACTTAATTGGTCTGAAACACCTGAATAAAGGATGTCTAAAAGGGCTCCAGGTTTTTTTTTTAAAAGGTGGGGCGGCAGGTAAGTCTAATGTGTAGACAAATTTGAGAAAATTGCATGCGCGCTAAGTTGCGTCAGTCTTGTCCAACTCTGTGCAACCATATGGACTGCAGCCTGCCAGGCTTCTCTGTCTATGGGATTTTGCAGGCAAGAATAGTGGTGTGGGTTACCATGCCCTCCTCCGGGGGATCTTCCTGACTCGGGGATCTAACCTGCAACTCTTATGTCTACCTGCATTAGCAGGCAGATTCTTTATCACTAGCACCACCTGGGAAGCCCTTGAGAAAATCTGCCCCCTGACCCCCAAAATATCCCAATTTACATTCTATATAGGTCTCCGGAGATTCTAGAATCAAAGCAATGCCCAGCGAAAGAGTCACCAAATTCCAGCCAAACAAGCAGAGATCCTGGCTTTCTGCATAGGCATCAGTAACTTTCAGGTCTTCAATTTACAGTAAAATTAACTTAAATAAAAATTTGCATCTTAAATTTATGAAAAATAAAATAAAATCCTCATTATGTAGAAGTCGATTTCCAGAGCACTGAGGAAAAAATTCACCTTTTTGTAATGGACGATTACTATTCACTCTCTAGCCACAGTCCTGACCTCCCTCACAGACAACCCTGTGACCCGGCGACCTTTGAGGCCTACCTGTGTCGCATCAGCATTGAGAACGCCCCTTTTACAGACTGGCAAAGGCCCTACAAGGCCAGAGCTCGTGTCCTTGATTGGTTCAACCGCTGAGAAGTAAAGATAAGTCAGACAGGGTGGGTCATCAGCTGTTGGGCCGACACTTTCAGGCACCGTCCACCTGTATGTGAAGATCTCACCTGGCTTAACATGTGCCCCTGGCTTCAGAAATCCTGCGGAGACAAGTAAAACAGCTATTCAAAACAACAGCCAGGAATGAGAAACTTGTCAGACTGGGTCTTCCAGCTCAGGGTGCGTCTCTGTCTGATGATGTGCTTTGTGGAAGGACAGTTGTTTCCACTGTATGCTATCAGAGAGGTCAGTGCCACCATCTGCTGTTTTACGAGATAGATGCTTATATAAAAGGACTATCTTCTTCACAGTTTATACTTAATATCTTCATAGATACTACTTCTTACTGAAATCTCAAGTTTAGCAAATATTAAAAGAGTGATAATTGTCTTTAAATTATCTTAAAGACTGATAATTACCCATTTATATATCAATGTAAATCCATAAAATATCATTTAATACCTTCTATGATGTGGAATTTACTATATTTGGCCCTTTAGAGGATACCCCAAGAAGTTGAACAAGAGACCTACCTTTACAGAGTTTTAAATCTAGAAGGTTGAACTAGGAAATAACCCAAATAACTCCAAGTTAGAGGAGGTAAGCAAAGGCACAAGGTAACAAAGCTGGTAAATGGCAGATCTGGGATTAAACCCAGGGCTGATTCCAAAGGCTTTGTACTTGACCTTCACATTGTATTGTCAAATGAACACATTGAATCTCTTCAACTAGACTGAGGTCAGAGACTTCCTGCATTTTGTCCAGGGCTTGCAAACAGGTACGCAGTAAGTTTTCTGAGATGTACAACAGGTTTCAGCTGTCATTACGGTTCTTTCTGCAAAAGTGATCGTGAGCATTTTGACCAAGGAAGAGAATGCGGGCACAGGAGACGTTGCTGCAGCAGGCAGGGGGTACAGGGTGGGGAAGACTAGGGAATTGGGGAATACTGCCTCTATCCTTTCCTTCTCTGTTCCCTCCCCAGCACCGCAAAGCCTGCTCTGGACTGGGACCAGCCTCATACTTGGGAATAAAGAAGTATCTCAGGAGTCATGGTGTCTGCTATAGCGATGAGAAAGGCTTCCCACACAGCCAGGATTTCCCAAGAACATTATTATGAATGGAAGTACAGTTCCTGCAGCCACTGGGTAGAAGCTGCTCTTCTTACATGTAGACAGCCTGTGCTACATACTCTGTGACTGGGGGATACATACGTGATGTTAAGCCCACAAAAGTTTTAAATAAATATCTGCCCATAGAGACAAGCAAAGCCCATGTGTAAGAGTTTCATTTCAACAAAATGTCGGAAATCAGATTTTCCCCTTAGCCTTACCCAGAGAATCCCATGCAACTGCAGCAGAAAACTCTCCATCTTAGAGGAGTGAGACAGTGAAAGTAACCCACTTTGAGATTTATTATGTGACTGAGAGTAAAGGAATGGCATTAACATTTCCTAAGTATCTACTGTGCGCCAGACCCTGTCCTGAATTCTGTCTGAAGTGATAGTCGCTCAGTTGTGTCCGACTCTTTGCGGCCCCATGGACTGTATGTAGCGCCCCCCAGGCTCCTCTATCTATGGAATTCTCCACGAAAGAATACTGGAATGGATAGCCATTCTCTTCCCCAGGGGATTTTCCTGATCCTGGGATTGAACCCAGGTCTCCTGCATGGCAGGCAGATTCTTTACTGTCTGAGCCACCAAGGAAGCCCATCTATCCCTTCCCAAAGCCCTGTGAGGTGAGCATCATTCTCTGTACTTGAGAGAGGAGAACAGTAAGGTTCAGAAAGTTGAAAAAGCTGCTCAAGCTCACAGGGCTGGCAAGTTAAGGGCCCAGGATCCTCCCAAGGCACACACTAGGACTTACCATCTACGTTTGGGGCTGCATCAGAAGCTTTGTCATAGATCACACCATGGGGCAAAATACTGTAGACCTTGTCAGCTTTGTTGGCAAATGTCACTAATAGAGTGTCACCCACCTCTGCCTTGATGACGGGACCTGAGAAATGTTGAAAGAGGAGGGAGAAGAGATGAAAAGAGACAGAGAAGTGAATGGGAGCAGAAGAGTCACTCCCTATTAGATTACACGTCCCACTGAAACATCTCCCTCGTTCCAAATGTGACAGATATTTCACTGTACCCAGAATTCCAAGGTGGGCTTCTGCCTCAGAGAATCTCTTTCTTCGAGTAAAAGTTGCATCAACATACTCTGTGTACCGAGCCTTCCAGTATTTCCCTCCTATTCTGTTGTCGCCTTGTGTGAAGTAGAGCTCAGAGTCACTGTGGAAAGAGAAGGGAGTTGACAGGGAATACACCTCTGCACATCCATAATTAAATGCCTTAATTATGGAGCTTTAGTGTATTGTCTTAGCCCATTCATCCACCCATCTCCCCAGAAAAGATAGCACAGTCTTCAGCCAAGTTCCCAGAAATAGTCAACCAGCCTTAAAGGTCTTCAGAAGCTCTTTGGTGCTCAAGCTCATTTCTCTCTTAGCCATTGTACTTTCTTCCCCAGAGGTCCAGCAACCGAAGGAGGCACAGGTAAACTCCTTACTTACCAATATTGGAGTCCCAGATGGCGTCCTACAAAGTAACAAAGAGCTAACTGTTTTCTTTGCAGAATGAGCATCCCTCTCTCTCTTGCTGATGTCACTATGAATAGTCTCTGCAAATAGTAAGCTCTGATATCTGGCATGATTAAGGAATGGAGTATCTAGTGAACCGAGTAGGTTAATCAGTGGAGTTACCATATAAACTATATACACGAAATACCAAATTTCAAACTTGTGAATTACAATAACATAACTTCCAACGAGTACTATCCCTCCTCTGCTTCTGTCACTGCTACCACCGCTCTTGCAGACATGCCGGCTGTGTCTTCTTCTTCTGCCTCTTCCTCTTATCTTGTTCATCCTGACTGTGTAACCTTCCTTTTCTTCACCTTTATTTCATCTTTTCCTTTCCTTTCTTCCCACAACCACACTGCATGCGTGTGCTCCTCGCCTTGTGTTTAGACCATAGTATCAGCCTCCTATCTATCTGTGCAGCATCCTCTATCTCACATTGGCTCCCTTGAGTTTTTTTCTCAGCATACGCACTGATACTCCAAAACCTTTAAAATAGTCATTTTCGTTGTCATCTTATCTGCTCCAAATTCTCCAGTTGCTCCCATTGCCAATCAAGTAAAGCTCAGACAGACTGGAGGACCTCTGCAGAGGACATCCGGTTTGCTCCGGCCCTCTCTCCACTGCTCTGTGGAAGTGCTCATGCCCCACGCAAACCCCTCACCTGTCATTCACTCTGCTCTCGTCACTCTGCTTTATGGCAGATGCTTTGCAGTAACCCCTGCATCTAAAATTTCCCTCTCTTTCAAATTCACTTGCATAAATTCTATCATTCAAAAGACTCTACCTTAGTTTCCCTTCTTTTGTGACGTATTTCTGGCTGTCTTCACTCTCTCTACATGCCCAGAGAACTCACTGTCTGGACAGCTCATCTTAATCTTATTTGTAACTTGCAAAGTCACTTCTCTTCTCCTGTATATTCAGCTTCTTTCTGTACCTGAGATCGGGGACATTATCTTAGACCTTCCTGCATCTCTCATGTCACTTAGTACATAGTGTTTTCACATATTACACTAAATATCCATTGAATATAGCTTGATATTTCATATTTTATAAGGTGCTTTCTAATTTTGGAAGGCTTCTAAGACATAATTCTCAATGTTAATTTTCACTATTCTGTTCATGGGAAAATGCTAGTCAATAGGGAATGTTGATATCAAAGAGTTTTTCATAGGTGGTCACACAAATTCTTTAGGCAAGGTTAAATGTTATCACTTTGGTGGAAGAATGAATGAAATTTATAATGAAGGAAGTAAAAAGAATCTTATTGATCATAAAGACAATTTTTTAAACATTCCCTCAAACATGAAAAGGATTATAGGGTAAGAGCAATACTTGTTGATATCATACTGTATTTTTTGTAATGCTTTCCCAGACATATTTGCATACGATCCTACAATAAACGTCACATGGGTCTTCATCCACTTAATAAATTGTTAGATTCAATTTGAAAAATATTACATGCTATGGAAGCCCAGAGAAAATCATTCAGGTGTCAGTGAGACTTTACTTAAGAAGTTACAGTAGAGTTAGATTTTGAAGGGGGAAAGTGGCATTGTACTGGACAGGGAGGAATATGAAGTCTGGGCAGAAGGGGCTTCACTTATATCAGGCTGTCCTTGAACCAAAAAAGGTAACCTTCCTTGGCTGTTTCATCTCCCTGAAATAGAGTCCTGACTTATTCCCCCTTCAAAATTGTCTGCTTAATACGTGGAAGACCTTAGTCTGTTCTCTGTCAGCTCAGTAACTCTCATGGCACTTTATGCTGCAGCTTGCACACAGTAGATGCTTCTGAAGTGTTTGATGGATGAATACATGAATCCAGTGCTTTGATTTTGCCCGCAAATCTTAAAGCAATAGTTCAGTTCGGTTCAGTCGCTCAGTTGTATCCAACTCTTTGTGACCCCATGGACAGCAGCACACCAGGCTTCCCTGTCCATCACCAACTCCCGGAGCTTACTCAAACTCATGTTCTTCGAGTCAGTGATACCATCCAACCATCTTATCCTCTGTTGTCCCCTTCTCCTCCCACCTTCAATCTTTCCCAGCATCAGGGTCTTTTCTAGTGAGTCACTTCTTCACGTCAGGTGGCCAAAGTATTGGAGTTTCAGCTTCAGCATCAGTCCTTCCAGTGAATATTTAGGATAGACTGGTTAGATCTCCTTGCTGTACAAGGGACTCTTGAGAGTCTTCTCCAACACCACAGTTCAAAAGCATCAGTTCTTCAGTGGTCAGCTTTCTTTGTAGTCCAACTCTCACATCCATACATGACTATTGGAAAAACCATAGCTCTGAGATACTCTGCAGTTATCTGCAGTATATACAATTGTATCTACAATTCTCAGCAGCATATACATTATGGGACTCAGAGCTCCTTAAATGATGCTATTATGCCATTTATGCAGTATGTACTCGTGAGAACAGTGCCTGGAACACAAATGCGATCACAGCAAAAAGCTTAACAGATGCCTCTCTTATGAGAGGCTCAGAAACATCAGCAAAGAGAGCTTACCTGCCAGAGGCCTTTAGGGGAAGACCACTGAATTTGTCATAGCCTTGAGGACCATAATCCCAAAGAATTTTTTCAGCCGCTATAAAGTAGTGTCTCTGTTGACCCTTCATCTTGGGGTGAGAAATACCACTTTTGCAGTTACCAACATTGTATTGCCCCAGCATGCCAGCTATAAAACAGAGGAAAACCAAGAGCCAATGTACAAATGCTCCAAAAGCAGTCATAGAGGAAGAATAGACTGATTCACTTGACTTCATGGACATTTCAAACTTTTGTACAGAAAGTAGAACCATAAACAAAGTTAAAAGTAAAAGTAAACAGTGGGTAGAGGAGTGTTTTAACACATATGACAAAAGATTAATACGT
This sequence comes from Moschus berezovskii, assembly GCF_049115385.1. NCBI lineage: Eukaryota > Metazoa > Chordata > Mammalia > Artiodactyla > Moschidae > Moschus > Moschus berezovskii. The sequence goes on from NC_142484.1 coordinate 52,236,185, forward strand.
AAATATCTTTGATAAATAAGAAAGAAAAAAGTAAATATTTCAACAGAAAATGAGCAAAACATTGATAGGGTATTCACAAAAGAAATACTACTGGCCCAAGAACAAACAAACAAAAAAGTTCAACGTTAATAGTAATCAAGTGATACTGTTGTTCAGTTATCAAACTGTAAAGTTTGGAAAGACTATGTATTTATATATAAAGGTCTAGAAAATAGGGAAGATATTCATCAAAATGTCACACCATTATCTCTAGAGGTGATTGCTAATTTTAAAATTGAATTATATATATCTTCCAATTCTAAACATTTTCTCCGAGGGTATGGACAATTTAGTAAATGCTGTATTTCAGTACTGTATTCCAGCTTACGTGTACAACTACTGGCCAAATTTAAGAATCTAACTAATTTCAAATGGCTGCTAATGCCTTGATACATGTCAATGTATGGCAAAACCAATACAATAATGTAAAGGAATTAGCCTCCAGTTAAAATAAAAGAATTTTTTAAAAAAAGAAAAAAAAACTAATTTCTTTTCAAATTTAAGGATCTTCTGTGGAGAACATCTACAATCTACCCTTTTCGGGAATCTCAAGTATACAACACAGTATTGTTGATAGTAGTCACCATTAGATCTCAAGGACCCATTTGTCTTGCATAACTGAAACTTTGTATTCTTTGAGATCTCAAGTGCTCTCACCATCACCAACATCACAAAGTTTAACTATGTGAGGTGGTTGATATATTAATTAGCTTGTGTGTAGTTTAAAGAGTTTACACCTTATATCAAAATATCAAGGAATTCATATGCAATTCCTCTTTGTCAATTATACCTCAATAAAGTCTGGAGTCGGGGTGGAGAATGGTAGCTGTCATGTTCACCTTTGTCTTCTCAGGAGAGTGTCTGATACGTATTAACTGAGCAACTCAACATTTGCCGATTGAATTTAACTGGAATAACCTAGTGGACAAGTTTGAAGTTTGCTTTAAGTTTGAGGGGGATAAAAACGTGTTATGAAAGCAGCCCTGAAGTGCTGCATAGCTGTCCTTGTAGTGACTGTGTGTAGTTATGATCCAAATTGAATCATACATTATTTACTCCATGTTTATCCAACTGATAACATTTTTCTTTTTCTCTTCCTAGGCCAAACCTGTAATATGTCATATCTGTAATGTTGCCAATATTTCTTAACTGGCATCCAGTAGCCAGAATCTCTTCACTGAATCTTCTCTGCACGAAGACATATTTAGCTTCCTAAATCTTCCTAAATCACTGTGTCTAATGAACTAAAAGGGCTCACTATTACCTTCCAGGGGCTTCCCAGGTCAAGAACCCACCTGCCAATGCAGGAGAAGTAATATACGTGAGTTCAGTCCCTGGGTTGGGAAGATCCCCTGGAGGAGGGCGTGGCAACCCACTCCAGTATTCTTGCCTGGAGAATCCCACAGAGGCACCTGATGGACTGCAGTCTGTAGGGTCGCCAAGAGTCGACAGAACTGAAGGGACTCAGCATGCATGCATGCATTACCTTCCAGACGTTCCTTAGCCTTGCCATTCAAAACTGCTCCCCTGAGGCCCAAACTGCCTCTCTAAAACTTCTGCTTCGTCACTCCTCTGACATGAGCCTAAGGTCCAGCTAAGTAGACTTATTCCATGTGGTCCCAAGGAACCTGGACTGAATCATTCAACAGGTATTTAAGTCAACAAATGCTTATCATTCACCTTTCAAAGGATTTTGCACCTGTCATTGGATTGCTTCTCAATATTAAGAAGAACTCTCACAGAGCAGCCCAGAGATGAAATGGGCTGCTACAATTACTAGGCTAGGGCTATACACACGACTCCATATAAAATAGATCATCAACAAGGACCAACTGTAGAGCACAAGTAACTATATTCAGTATTCTGTAATATGGGAAACTTACATGGGAAAAGAATCTGAAAAAGAACAGATGTTTGACTATGTATAACTCATTTTTCTGTACACCTGAAACTAACACATCATACATAAATCAACTATACTCCAATATAAAATTTAAAAAAAATTTTTTAAAGAGATGTCCAAAAGGGAATTCAAGAATTGGATAGGGGAGTAGCCCAGATTATCTAGAAATCCCTTTCTGGTTGGTCCAGATTATCTAGAAATTCCCATTTCTGATTGTAAATTTTATTCCATTTAGAACTGCCCATGTGTTTTTCCCAGTTCATGCTGCTTCCCCTACTCGGAAAGCCTTTTTCTTATTCCTCATCTATCAAATTCCTACCCATATTTATAGGCTCAGATTAGGGACCCCCTCCTTAGGTAGTCTCTCTGACTGTTCCAGTTAAGTGACAAAGCTCAAAGAGCATTTATCATTCTGCCTCACATTTTATTCTTTTGTAAATGTGTAACTATATTTAACTACTAGATTCCAGGTTCCAGGAAGGTCTTATCAATTTTTTCAATCACCTCTTACCTGGTTCATAAGGAGGTAATTAATTAATAAATATATGTCAATAAGATGCCAAATAGGCATTATACATTTTCCTATGTTGAATATTTAATTGGAATAAATATAACACAGACAAGAATCCATCCAATAGCATGCACTGAATGAACACCATTGACTGTGTGGTTTAACTGTACCAACTGTAAGCATTTCCACACTGGCCTCCATCCTTTTTACCTTGGAGGTGATCACTGACTTGGCAGGTTATCATCCACTTTCCAGGATACTCAACTATCATTTCTATTGTCAGGAAGGTGGCTGGGAACAGGTTGACGACATCAGTCCGATGCCCTCTGCTGATGAAGGTGTTACCATAAAAATAGATGGAATGGATGTCTATCTCATTCCCCATCCCAAATAGGTGCCAGGACACTGATTCACCAACGCACATATCAGGTTCAGGGAAGTTCCCAAAGAGGTATCCATTGAGCGCTGAAAAACAGAAACACCGGTGAAAGACACTCCCCTGCAGAGCCCAGCAGAACCAGAAACAAAGGTAATACATACTCTAGCACAGCTGAAAAACTAGCAAAAATCACTGGGTTGTAATATTTTTGTGCAGAAAAAAATGTGGCTTCTTTGATAAAATGCAATCCCCAAAGGAATGAAAAGCATTAGTCTTTTCAAGAGAAAAACACTCAATAAAAGTGATCAGCAGTAGGCACACAGCCTTGAGCTGCTCTGGGAACACAGTGAGATCAGGAGTAAACCAAAGCGCTGTTTATAATTCCAGGACAGCTTGGCTACCTCCTACTTTCATCTCTATTTGTATATGTACCTTCCCCACCAGATCTGTTCTGTTAACTAGAAACCCTGTCTTACCTCACGTTGGGAAAGCTGACATACGGTAGCTACTTAAGTGACAAAAGCATGCAGCAAGAAGGAAAAGAAATGATTAGAAGGGAGGAATGAGGCAGTTCAGTTCAGTCACTCAGTTGTGCCCGATTCTTTGTGAACCCACGGACTGCAGCTCGCCAGGCTTCCCTGTCCAACACCAACTCCCGGAGCTTGCTCAAACTCATGTCCGTCCAGTCGGTGATGCCATTAACCATCTCATCCTCTGTCGTCCCCTTCTCCTCCCGCCCTCAATCTTTCCCAGCATCAGGGGCTTTTCTTCGCATCACGTGGCCAGAGTATTGGAGTTTCAGCTTCAGCGTCAGACCTTCCAATAAATATTCACGACTGATTTCCTTTAGGATGGATTGGTTGGATCTC